>NC_057810.1:717114264-717414264 GCF_018294505.1 Triticum aestivum | reverse complement strand
CCCAGGTTCGGGCCCTCTTGATGGAGGTAAAACCCTACGTCCTGCTTGATTAATATTGATGATGTGGGTTACAAGAGTAGATCTACCACGAGATCAAGGAGGCTAAACCCTAGAAGCTAGCCTATGGTATGATTGTTGTTCGTCCTATGGACTAAGGCCATCCGGTTTATATAGACACCGGAGAGGGCTAGGGTTACACAGAGTCGGTTACAAAGGTAGGAGATCTACATATCCGTATCGCCAAGCTTGCCTTCCACGCCAAGGAAAGTCCCATCCGGACACGGGACGAAGTCTTCAATCTTGTATCTTCATAGTCTTGGAGTCCGGCCGATGATGGTAGTTCGGCTATCCGGACACCCCCTAGTCCGGGACTCCCTCAGCGACGCCAGGCAGGGATCCAGTAGGGGCGGCCGAGTCAAGGAGGAGAAGACCGACGACGACGACGAGGAGGATGGCGGCGACGTCAGAGACTTCACCGCGCTCAGCGACTTCTTCGGCCCATAGTTGTAGTTGCGGCATTTTTTTAATAAGTTTGCTATGTAAAATGTCAAACATGTCGAATATATGCCCAGTTTGCCGAATTTTAGCCGAACTTTGCCGAATACTCTTTTTTAACATAAACGGCATCTGGGGGGGCCCTGGGGTTGGCGGCTGGGAACCCACTCGCCCCCAGGCTGATTTTTTGTGCCAGCTCGCCCCCAGGCGACGATTTTACGTGCCCCCTGGGGGGCCAACGGCTGGAGATGCTCTAAGCTAGCACCATGCACAACCATGGAGATATCTCTGGTAAGTGCAGCACCGGCGGGCTTGAAACCAGTTTTAGAGAGGCTAGTGGTGTGTTTGATAGCTTGCACTGTTTTTATGCCCCTTGCATATGTAACTGAGCTAATACATGCTCAAAACCATGTTGTTCATATTGTTTAGGGGCCTGCATTGCATCAATGGCCAGATTATGCTTGTTGTTTAGTGGTCTGCATTAGGTGAGTAGATGCAAACCACAGTTGTTTGGCTTTGTGCACGTAGCTGTTCTATTCACCCCTTTCAGATGTGATAGATTTACAACCCGAATGTGACACACTTCATAGCAGGCATCACATATCAACATCACAACACAATAAACACTACCCCTAGTCATTAGCACGATATTAAACAATGCATCATACAAACTAAGACATAAGTTTAAGACAACAGAGGCATCCCATGCCCTTGTACAACCGCAGGGTGCTAATCACTAGGCAAAATATACAGTTTCACATCAAGTTCATGAGAACTGCCCACCCAAACTAGCAACGAGTTTAACATCTAACTAGAGACGAGGAAGAGCAAGTCCGATCTCGCCCTGATAGCAGTGCTTCTCGCACCTAACCCTGCACATCATGGAGGTTGAGGCGCCATAGATTTGCACCTTCAAGACCAGGTCGGACCTCCTTAGGACAATTAGGTCGCTGGGACGCTCTCGTGCTTGCCGCAGAAGTAGTCCAAGCCCCTCTGCAGCACCCGCTGCTCGTGGAAGATCTGGACCTGGACCCAGAACTAGCACCACTTGTTAGCATATAGCTTGAGGACGCGAGGAACCTTCAGGATGAGCCACTGCTTCATCATTGTCCGGAAGGCCTCCGAGATGACAAGCATGGCTATGTCCTCCGCACCCTTGATGGGCACGTAGAACCTGAGCGGCTCTCGTGTCCCCTCCTCGTGTCCAAGCTTAGCCCTACAGCCAATGCCTAGCTAGCGGTTGGCTCGTCGCGGCGGGCTTGCTTGGCACGTCCACCCTATTGAGCCACTGGTTCACCGGGATGATGTCCTCGATGTCCCTGGCGCCAAGAACAACCTACGCCCCTCTACTGGCGGTGTCCCACTCTGTATTCACGACCTTGCCAGTTCAGTGAAAAAGAGTAAGTACAGAGCGCATCATACTATGATCATAGCAACTTCTCGACATGCATGCACATTTGTAGGACATTTCTCTGATCAGTGCCCAATTGCATTGATCATTGACAGTTTCACTTGGGAGGTGCTGTTATCTGATCACAGCATTATCCAAGTGCAACTACCACTGATCGTAGCACCACCCAAGTACAACCGACAATGCTCATTGCAATTGCACTTGGGAGATGCTATGATCTGATCATAGCACTATTCAATTGCAACTCACAATGATCGTGGCAGTTGCAACTGGGGGGTGCTTTGATCAGAAGGGCCCAAATATATTCACATTTGTCCTCCTACTATTTATAGCATGCGTATGCATTGTCCTATGACCATGCAAGAACATAGCAAGAACGTAGCATGACTATATAATCATGCACGCACACCCTAACTAGCATTGTGATTCTACCAGAAACCTAAGAAGCATCGTGACTCTACCAAGAACACCATAAATAACATTGTGATTCTACCAAGAACAACCTAATAAATGTAGGGAAGTAGCACGAACACCCTCAGAAGTAGCAACAACACCCTAAGTAGTGGCAAGAACACCCTAACTGTTGGGGAACGTAGTAATTTCAAAAAAAATTCCTACGCACACACAAGATCATGGTGATGCATAGCAACGAGAGGGGAGAGTGTGTCCACATACCCTCGTAGACCGAAAGCGGAAGCGTTAGCACAACGCGGTTGATGTAGTCGTACGTCTTCATAATCCGACCGATCAAGTACGAACGCACGGCACCTCCGCATTCTTGCACACGCTCAGCTCAATGACGTCCCTCGAACACCGATCCAGCCGAGCTTTGAGGGAGAGTTCCGTCAGCACGACGGCGTGGTGATGATGATGATGTTCTACCGACGCGTAGGGCTTCACCTAAGCACCACTATGATATTATCGAGGAGGATTATGATGGAGGGGGGCACCGCACATGGCTAAGAGATCAAGGATCAATTGTTATGTCTATGGGGTGCCCCCCTCCCCCGTATATAAAGGAGTGGAGGAGGGGGGCGGCCAAGGGGAGGAGGCGCGGCCAAGGGGGGAGTCCTACTCCCATCGGGAGTAGGACTCCTCCTTTTCCTATTTGGAGAGGGAGAGGGAAGGAAGAGGAAGGAGGGAGGAAGGAAAGGGGGGGGGCCTTCCCAATTCAGATTGGGCTTGGGGGCGCCCCCTCCCTTGCTCCTTTCCCCTCCTTTCCACTGAAGCCCATTAAGGCCCATATACCTCCCGGGGGGTTCCGATAACCTCCCGGAGCTCCGGTATTGTCCCAATCTCACCCGGAACCATTCCGTTGTCCAAATATAGTCGTCAAATATATCGGTCTTTATGTCTCGACCATTTTGAGACTCCTTGTCATGTCCGTGATCACATCCGGGACTCCGAACAACCTTTGGTACATCAAAGTACATAAACTCATAATATAACTGTCATCTAACTTTAAGCGTGCGGACCCTACGGGTTCGAGAACTATGTAGACATGACCGAGACATGTCTCCGGTCAATAACCAATAGCGGAACTTGGATGCTCATATTGGCTCCTACATATTCTACGAAGATCTTTATCGGTCAAACCGCATAACAACATACGTTGTTCCCTTTGTCATCGGTATGTTACTTGCCCGAGATTCGATCGTCGGTATCTCAATACCTAGTTCAATCTCGTTACCGGCAAGTCTCTTTACTCGTTCCGTAATACATCATCCTATAACTAACTCATTAGTTACAATGCTTGCAAGGCTTATAGTGACGTGCATTACCGAGTGGGCCCAGAGATACCTCTCCAACAATCGGAGTGACAAATCCTAATCTCGAAATACGCCAACCCAACAAGTACCTTTGGAGACACCTGTAGGGCAACTTTATAATCACCCAGTTATGTTGTGACATTTGGTAGCACACAAAGTGTTCCTCCGGTAAATGGGAGTTGCATAATTTCTTAGTCGTAGGAACATGTATAAGTCATGAAGAAAGCAATAACAACATACTAAACGATCAAGTGCTAAGCTAATAGAATGGGTCAAGTCAATCACATCATTCTCCTAATGATGTGATCCCGTTAATCAAATGACAACTCATGTCTATGGTTAGGAAACTTAACCATCTTTGATAAACGAGCTAGTCAAGTAGAGGCATACTAGTGACACTATGTTTGTCTATGTATTCACACGTGTATTATGTCTCCGGTTAATACAATTCTAGCATGAATAATAAACATTTATCATGAAATAAGGAAATAAATAATAACTTTATTATTGCCTCTAGGTCATATTTCCTTCAGTATCCCACTTGCACTAGAGCCAATAATCTAGTTCACATCGCCATGTGATTTAACACCAATATTCATATCTGTATATGATTAACACCCATAGTTCATATCGTCATGTGACCAACACCCAAAGGGTTTACTAGAGTCAATAATCTAGTTCATATCGCTATGTGATTAACACCCAAAGAGTACTAAGGTGTGATCATGTTTTGCTCGTGAGAGATGTTTAGTCAACGGGTTTGTCACATTCAGAGCCGTATGTATTTTGCAAAATATTCTATGTCTACAATGCTCTGTACGGAGCTACTCTAGCTAATTGCTCCCACTTTCAATATGTATCTAGATTGAGACTTAGAGTCATCGGATTAGTGTCATAACTTGCAGTGACGTAACCCTTTACGACGAACCTCTTGTCACCTCCATAATCGAGAAACATATCCTTATTCCACAAAGGATAATTTTGACCAATGTCCAGTGATCTACACCTAGATCACTATTGTACTCCCTTGCCAAACCAGGGCAGAGTATACAATAGGTCTAGTCCATAGCATGTCATACTTTTATAGAACCTATGACTGAGGCATAGGGAATGACTTTCATTCTCTTTCTATTTTCTGCCGTGGTCAGGATTTGAGTCTTACTCAATTTCACACCTTTGCAACACAGACAAGAACTCTTTCTTTGACTGTTCCATTTTAAACTACTTCAAAATCTTATCAAGGTATGTACTCATTGGAAAATCTTATCAAGCGTCTTGATCTATCTCTATAGATCTTGATGCTCAATGTGTAAGCAGCTTTACCGAGGTCTTTCTTTGAAAAACTCCTTTCAAACACTCCTTTATGCTTTCCAGAAAATTCTACATTATTTCTGATCAACAATATGTCATTCACATATACTTATCAGAAAATTTGTAGTGCCCCCACTCACTTTCCTATAAATACAGGCTTCACCGCAAGTCTGTATAAAACTATATGCTTTGATCAACTCATCAAAGCGTATATTCCAACTCCGAGATGCTTGCACCAGTCCATGGATGGATCACTGGAGCTTGCACACTTTGTTAGCACCTTTAGGATTGACAAAACCTTCTGGTTGCATCATATACAACTCTTCTTTAATAAATCCATTAAGGAATGTAGTTTTGACATCCATTTGCCAAATTTCATAAAATGTGGCAACTGCTAACATGATTCGGACAGACTTAAGGATCGATACGAGTGAGAAAATATCATCATATTCAACACCTTGAACTTGTCGAAAAACTTTTTGCGACAAGTAGAGCTTTGTAGATAGTAACACTACTATCAGCGTCTGTCTTCCTCTTGAAGATCCATTTATACAATATGGCTTGCCGATCATCGGGCAACTCCACCAAACTCCACACTTTGTTCTCATACATGGATCCCATCTCAGATTTCATGGCCTCAAGCCATTTCGCGGAATCTGGGCTCATCATCGCTTCCTCATAGTTCGTAGGTTCATCATGGTCTAGTAACATGACTTGCAGAATAGGATTACCGTACCACTCTGGTGCAGACTGTACTTTGGAAGACCTACGAGATTCTGTAGTAACTTAATCTGAAGTTTCATGATCATCATCATTAGCTTCCTCACTATTGGTGTAGGTATCACTGGAACTGATTTCTGTGATGAACTACTTTCCAATTCGGGAAAAGGTACACTTACCTTATCAAGCTCTACTTTCCTCCCACTCACTTCTTTCGAGAGAAACTCCTTCTCTAGAAAGGATCCATACTAGCAACAAATATCTTGCCTTCGGATCTGTGATAGAAGGTGTACCCAACAGTTTCCTTCGGGTATTCTATGAAGACGCACTTCTCCGATTTGGGTTCGAGTTTATCAGCTTGAATCTTTTTCACATAAGCATCGCAGCCCCAAACTTTAAGAAACAACAACTTTGGTTTCTTGCCAAACCACAGTTCATAAGGCGTCGTCTCAACGGATTTTGATGGTGCCCTTTTTTAACGTGAATGCACCTGTCTCTAATGCATAACCCCAAAACGATAGTGGTGAATTGATAAGAGACATCATAGATCGCACCATATCAACTAAAGTGCGGTTATGACGTTCGGACACACCGTTACGCTGTGGTGTTCCAGGTGGCATGAGTTTGTGAAACTATTCCGCATTATTTTAACTGAAGGCCAAACTCGTAACTCAAATATTCATCTCCATGATCAGATCGCAGAAACTTTATTTTCTTGTTACGATGATTTTCCACTTCACTCTGAAATTCTTTGAACCTTTCAACTATTTCAGGTATGTTTCATCAAGTAGATATACCCATATCTGCTCAAATCATATGTGAAGGTCAGAAAATAACGATACCTGCCACGAGCCTTAATACTCATTGGTCTGCATACATCAGTATGTATTATTTCCAACAAGTCAGTAGCTCGTTCCATTGTTCTGGAGAACGGAGTTTTAGTCAGCATGCCCAAAAGGCACGGTTCGCAAGCATCAAATGATTCATAACCAAGTGATTCCAAAAATCCATTTTTATGGAGTTTCTTCATGCGCTTTACACCGATATGACCCAAACGGCAGTGCCACAAATAAGTTGCACTATCATTATTAACTCTGCATCTTTTTGGCATCAATATTATGGATATGTGTATCACTACGATCGAGATCCAACAAAGCTATTTTCATTGGGTGTATGACCATTGAAGGTTTTATTCATGTTAACAGAACAACAATTATTCTCTGACTTTAAATGAATAACCGTATTGCAATACACATGATCAAATCATATTCATGCTCAACGCAAACACCAAATAACGTTTATTTAGGTTTAACACTAATCCCGAAAGTATAGGGAGTGTGCGATGATGATCATATCAATCTTGGAACCACTTCCAACACACATCATCACTTCACCCTCAACTAGTCTCTGTTTATTCTGTAACTCCTGTTTCGAGTTACTAATTTTTTTAGCAACTGAACAAGTATCAAATACTTAGGGGCTACTATAAACACTAGTTAGGTACACATCAATAACCTGTATATCAAATATACCCTTGTTCACTTTGCCATCCTTCTTATCCACCAAATATTCATGGCATTTCCGTTTCCAGTGACCATTTCCTTTGCAGTGTAAGCACTCAATTTTAGGCTTTGGTCCAGCTTTGGGCTTCTTCGTGGGAGTGACAACTTACTTGTCATTCTACTTGAAGTCCCTTTCTTTCCCTTTGCCCTTTTCTTGAAACTAGTGGTCTTGTCAATCATCAACACTTGATGCTCTTTCTTGATTTCTACCTTCATTGATTTCAACATCGTGAAGAGCTCGGGAATCGTTTTTGTCATCCTTTGCATACTATAGTTCATCACGAAGTTCTACTAACTTGGTGATGGTGACTAGAGAACTCTGTCAATCACTATCTTATCTGGAAGATAACTCCCACTTGATTCAAGCGATTGTAGTACCCAGACAATCTGAGCACATGCTCACTAGTTGAGCAATTCTCCTCCATCTTTTAGCTATAGAACTTGTTGGAGACTTCATATCTCTCAACTCGGGTATTTGATTGAAATATTAACTTCATCTCTTGGAACATCTCATATGGCCCATGACGTTCAAAACGTCTTTGAAGTCCCGATTCTAAGCCGTTAAGCATGGTACACTAAAATATCAAGTAGTCATCATATTGAGCTAGCCAAACGTTCATAACGTCTGCATCTGCTCCTGCAATAGGTCCGTCACCTAGCGGTGCATCAAGTACATAATTCTTCTGTGCAGCAATGAGGACAATCCTCAGATCACAGATCCAATCCGCATCATTGCTACTAACATCTTTCAACACAATTTTCTCTAGGAACATCAAAATAAACATATGAAAGCAACAACACGAGCTATTGATCTACAACATAATTTGTAAAATACTACCAGGACTAAGTTCATGATAAATTTAAGTTCAGTTAATCATATTACTTAAGAACTCCCACTTAGATAGACATCTCTCTAATCATCTAAGTGATCACGTGATCCAAATCAACTAAACCATAACCGATCATCACGTGAAATGGAGTAGTTTTCAATTGTGAACATCACTATATTGATCATATCTACTCTATGATTCACGCTCGACCTTTCGGTCTCAGTGTTTCGAGGCCATATCTGCATATGCTAGGCTCGTCAACTTTAACCTGAGTATTCTGCGTTTGCAAAACTGGCTTGCACCCGTTGTAGATGGACGTAGAACTTATCACACCCGATCATCACGTGGTGTCTGGGCACGATGAACTTTGGCAACGGTGCATACTCAGGAAGAATACTTATACCTTGAAATTTAGTGAGAGATCATCTTATAATGCTACCGTCAATCAAAGCAAAATAATATGCATAAAGGATAAACATCACATGCAATCAATATAAGTGATATGATATGGCCATCATCATCTTGTGCTTGTGATCTCCATCTCCGAAGCACCGTCATGATCACCATCGTCACCGGCGTGACACCTTGATCTCCATCGTAGCATCGTTGTCGTCTCGCTAACTATTGCTTCTACGACTATCGCTACCGCTTAGTGATAAAGTAAAGCAATTACAGGGCGATTGCATTGCATACAATAAAGCGACAACCATATGGCTCCTGCCAGTTGCCGATAACTCGGTTACAAAACATGGTCATCTCATACAATAAAATATAGCATCATGCCTTGACCATATCACATCACAACATGCCCTGCAAAAACAAGTTAGACGTCCTCTACTTTGTTGTTGCAAGTTTTACGTGGCTGCTACGGGCTGAGCAAGAACCGTTCTTACCTACGCATCAAAACCAGAACGATAGTTCGTCAAGTTAGTGCTATTTTAACCTTCTCAAGGACCGAGCGTAGCCACACTCAGTTCAACTAAAGTTGGAGAAACTGACACCCGCTAGCCACCTATGTGCAAAGCACGTCGGTAGAACCAGTCTCGCGTAAGCATACGCCTAATGTCGGTCTGGGCCGCTTCATCCAACAATACCGCCGAACCAAAGTATGACATGCTGATAAGCAGTATGACTTGTATCGCCCACAACTCACTTGTATTCTACTCGTGCATATAACATCTACGCATAAAACCTGGTTCGGATGCCACTGTTGGGGAACGTAGTAATTTCAAAAAAATTCCTACGCACACACAAGATCATGGTGATGCATAGCAACGAGAGGGGAGAGTATGTCCACGTACCCTCATAGACCAAAAGCGGAAGCGTTAGCACAACGCGGTTGATGTAGTCGTACGTCTTCACGATCCGACCGATCAAGTACCGAACGCACGACACCTCCGAGTTCTTGCACACGTTCAGCTTGATGACGTCCCTCGAACTCCGATCCAGCCGAGCTTTGAGGGAGAGTTCCGTCAGCATGACGGCGTGGTGACGATGATGATGTTCTACCAACGCAGGGCTTCGCCTAAGCACCGCTACGATATTATCAAGGAGGACTATGGTGGAGGGGGGCACCGCACACGGCTAAGAGATCAAGGATCAATTGTTGTGTCTATGGGGTGCCCCCTCCCCCGTATATAAAGGAGTGGAGGAGGGGACCAGCCAAGGGGAGGAGGCGCGCCCAAGGGGGGAGTCCTACTCCCACCGGGAGTAGGACTCCTCCTTTTCCTATTTGGAGAGGGAGAGGGAAGGAAGAGGAAGGAGGGAGGAAGGAAAGGGGGGGCCGCCCCCCTTCCCAATTCGGACTGGGCTTGGGGGGGGGCGCCCCCTCCCTTGCTCCTTTCCCCTCCTTTCCACTAAAGCCCATTAAGGCCCATATACCTCCCGGGGGGTTCCGATAACCTCCCGGAGCTCCGGAATTGTCCCAATCTCACCCGGAACCATTCCGGTGTCCAAATATAGTCGTCCAATATATCGATCTTTATGTCTCGACCATTTCGGGACTCCTCGTCATGTCCGTGATCACATCTGGGACTCCGAACAACCTTTGGTACATCAAAATACATAAACTCAGAATATAACCGTCATCTAACTTTAAGCGTGCGGACCCTACGGGTTCGAGAACTATGTAGACATGACCGAGACATGTCTGCGGTCAATAACCAATAGCGGAACCTGGATGCTCATATTGGCTCCTACATATTCTACGAAGATCCTTATCGGTCAAACCGCATAACAACATACGTTGTTCCCTTTGTCATCGGTATGTTACTTGCCCGAGATTCGATCATCGGTATCTCAATACCTAGTTCGATCTCGTTACCGGCAAGTCTCTTTACTTGTTCCGTAATACATCATCCTGTAACTAACTCATTAGTTACAATGCTTGCAAGGCTTATAGTGATGTGCATTACCGAGTGGGCCCAGAGATACCTCTCTGACAATCGGAGTGACAAATCCTAATCTCAAAATACGCCAACCCAACAAGTACCTTTGGAGACACCTGTAGAGCACCTTTACAATCACCCAGTTACGTTGTGACGTTTGGTAGCACACAAAGTGTTCCTCCAGAAAACGGGAGTTGCATAATATCATAGTCATAGGAACATGTATAAGTCATGAAGAAAGCAATAGCAACATACTAAACGATCAAGTGCTAAGCTAACAGAATGGGTCAAGTCAATCACATCATTCTCCTAATGATGTGATCCCGTTAATCAAATGACAACTCATGTCTATGGTTAGGAAACTTAACCATATTTGATTAACGAGCTAGTCAAGTAGAGGCATACTAGTGACACTATGTTTGTCTATCTATTCACACATGTATTATGTTTCCGGTTAATACAATTCTAGCATGAATAATAAACATTTATCATGAAATAGGAAATAAATAATAACTTTATTATTGCCTTTAGGGCTATTTCCTTCACTAACTACCTGACGAGCATTGTTGTGATTTACCCACAATCGGTTGGATTCAACTCGAATCCAACAGATTTGGAATTAGGAAAAAAATCAAACTACTAACCAGAGCATGGGGAACAAATTGCTTACCTGAGGGGTTGCCGATGAATGGAACGATGGCCTTGGACCAAACCTTGGGGAGAACAGGGGTCTGGTAGACACCGATCCAATGGCCCTCACCACTTCAGTTGTGCTCCTCATGACGTGTGCGGTGGAGGAATGACGCATGCGGTGGAGGAAGAAGGTGCCACCATCGATGCTCCGGCCGCACTCCCCTCAGCCCGACGAGAAAATCCTCAAATGGAGGGTTAAAGGACCCTAGTGGGCATGACCACCACCACCAATGGGTTTCCCACCGCAGACTGCATCGCAGCCCACATGTTTCCCTCTGCCGTCGCATTCCAAATGGTTACCTCGAGAGGCGGAGGCGCATTGAACGACCGTACCGTGCGCAGTGGGTCAATGGCCGCTTACTGTGGTCTGGTGCAGATGGGGGACAGTGCCTAGATTTCCAACATCAGGCTAATGTCGGACTGGTTGAGGCCGACCACCCACCGGTCTTGGATGGCATTGCTGCACGGTTGTGGGTCGGCTATCGGAGAGCACGAAGGGGCCATGATAGAGAGGGGGGAGTGTGGTGTGAATGCGAGTGTGCGGTGACTGGAGAGATAGGAGAAGTTATGAGACATCATTCGTCACCCGCGCTTCCCAGCGGCTACAGACAAGAGCAACGGGTCGCTCGAGCTTGGCTTGTAAAAAATGACTGATTTAGCAGTTCTTCCTCAGCCTTGCCCATGATAGCTTTATGTTTCGTGACACCGACAAACGCATGCAGCCCAGCTTACCTAACGCCTGACTTTCGCACTGCGCGGGCTTGGTTGGGCCTCGCACTGGCTTCCAAGCATGCCATAGGCACTTTGGTGGTGGTGGTGGTGTGTGTGGGTGGGGGGGGGGGGGGGTGAGTACATCATGATGTTCAAGGGTGCATGGCTGCAACTGCAATGGTGCTATATTCACAATCTTGCATAGGGTAATATGATTGCACGTGCGGAGAGAGAGAGAGAGAGAGAGAGAGAGAGAGAGAGAGAGAGAGAGAGAGAGAGAGAGAGAGAGAGAGAGAGAGAGAGAGAGAGAGAGAGAGAGAGAGAGAGAGAGAGAGAGAGAGAGAGAGAGAGAGAGAGAGAGAGAGAGAGAGAGAGATGTTTCTTTTTTCCCATGGTACTAATGTCTTCCCGTAGGCACACGATTCTAATTTAATTTTAATAATCACCCCATAATTTCAAGAGCATGTAAATATTATTTGTAAATTATAATACAAACAGATAATCTACCGTGTAAATATTTTGTGACTTCATTCGATGTTGTGGAATGTAAAAAGAAACGGCCTTATTAATGATTGCACATGTCTCTAATATAATCATCGTATCGATAGCTAACGTTTTTTGGCATCTATGAGAAGATGGATAGCAACCAAAGGATAATAACATAGTGCTTCTCTTCATCGAGATTAGATCTAAGTAATATGGCTATTTGAAAAGATGCCGAATATACTAAGATGGTACTACAGATTATCAATATGACTCGTTGCTGAAATAGAGTGACATAACAATTAATTTTGCATGTTGTTTGTGCAAGTGGAACGAACCCTATGTCAACTCTTTTGATGGTGAAATCTTCATAGTGTTCTTCATAAAAATGTGTATTTTCAATAAATGAATAAATTGTGGAGTGTTAGTTACACCAAACTTACAAAAGCTTCTTTTATGTTTTCTAAAACGGATATTTTTTGTAGAGTGTTAGTTTCACCAAAGTTAAGTTACCTTAGCTACACATTATTTTCTATTAAATCTGCCTTCAGAGGTGAATTGGACATATTAATTACCGTCCGTTTTTACGATCCCTGCCCTCACAGTGATTTGCGTTTTTAACCGTCCGTTTTTACGATCTAGGAGTTTCTTGCCGTCAGATCTTGTCCAAAAAGCGATCTGTCCCGCACTAGCCCAGCTGTCCTCTGGGCTGCTGCTCCAGGGGCCGAAACAAATGCCTCTGATCAATTGGGCCGTCAGCCAGCCCACTCCACCTCCTGGGCTTGGAGGGATCATGTCCATCTGCGGGTGCGAGGAGTTGCTAAAAAAAAACTGCCGATGCGAGGCACACAGAGGAGCCGCCGGTTACCTACGCTCCAAACAGGAGGTGGATCGGTCAGGCGGCGGCGGGGGATCCAGCCGCGCTCGATGCGGGCGATCCATCCTGCCGATGCGCGGGAGACGCTGTGGATCCGTCTAGCCGACTCACCGGAGACGCATCCGATCCTCATGGATCATGGCGGCTGAGATGACGGGCAGCAGGTTAGTGGCGACGAGGGCGGCAAGCGATGTGGAGGAGGAGCGACACCATCGACGGCTGGAGAGTGCGAAGAAAGAGGAGAAGCGCCTGATCCAATCGTCGCAACCCCCCACCTCCATCCGTCCGACGCATCTGCTTAGGAAGAGATGACGATAAGCGCCTAATCCAATCCATGTATACACCGCTGCACCCTCCGGCTGCAACATCTACGATCTCTCCGCGTCCGCGCCTTCCGTCACGGTGAGATTTCATTATGAATTGTTTTATAGGATTCTTACAAGATACAATTATCTTGTTCTACTCCAATTAACTCTTAGACCTTAGTTTGTGTTGCAAACCCTTCCCGGTGAACTCCCTCGGGATACAGAGATTTAGTTAGATGCAATCACTCAGTTCCAAATTAAAGGTCTGTGTTCTTATAGTTACTAAGATAAATAGATATCGGTATAATTGCCCATGTCGTTTGCTTGCTTTTCCTACACATGATTAAAGGTCTACCTAACTGTGGCAGTGAAGTCCTCCTCGAGTGAGCACAACTTCCGCCCAAGCCGCTAATTTCTTGGCTGCAAACCAGTCTGCTTATGATCCAAAGACTTGTGTTTCAAATGGTTTCAGTCTATACCTTCACCCTAGAGATATTGATGCACTTTGTCTCGAGGGAGAAGGTTGCTTTTGATGATACAAAGAGAAAATGGTCGCATCAAAGGGTTGATGATCATGGAGGCCGTGTGATGGCATTGTGATGTGAAGTTACCATTTATCAAGTTTTTAAGTTTCATGCATGTGTGTGTTTTATCATGTGTGGTACTCTGTAACTTAATAAATGTCTTGTGGCTGTGCCTCTTTTATGACTCGTGAGAGAAGTTAGAGTAATAAGAACCTTGTCATTCTTGTTTTGTTGCGATTTGTCATTTGTTAACTTCTGATGATCACTAAAATATCGGCAAGCTGCTGTTTTGATCAGTCATGTTTGTAGCTGATGTGCAGCTGTTCCTAGCTATGAGATGAGTTCTACATTTCCCTTCCTCAGGCTGTTCATTTATTCGGTAAAATTGACTTGCCATCTCTGATCTCTGTTACTACTAATAACAGCTGTATGAAATACACCAAGAAGTTGAGAAAAAAAGTTTGGATGCAAAGATTCAAGAGAATGCAGGATAGCAAGAAGCCAAGAGAAATAAGTTAAGCTTCATGAGCAAGTATGAATCTGAACTGCTGCTGTTTTTATCTTTTCACTAAGTTACAAGTAGATATTACATCATCATGTATTCATAATATGTTAGTACTGAACCCGCAACTGCTGTTCTTTTCCCTGGATCCAAAAGGAGAATAACTGCCTATGAGGCCTAGGAACCAGGCAACCTGCCACCCGTCCGCCCAGCGCCTTCGTTAACCTTGAGTAGGTTGAATTCAGTCAAATGTGAGGCGCCTGAGTCCAGCCTCCCACCGATGTGCATGCATAATTCATGGCACGTGCATATTTGCTTCCTCCCGTCCCACTCTTCTCTCATCCTCTCTACTCCAGCAGCACAACATTTTTCATGATCATGCTCGGGTAGGTTTCCCTGTATTTCTTTTCAGCCCATGTATGATTCATTCTTGCACCAACCAATTAAATACTCCTCATATCCTCTCATCCTCTCATTCCAAAAAATGTACATACTTATGATGTTCTTGCTAGCTAGCGTAGCCTCTGTCGCTGTCCCTGCACCTCCGATAGTATGTGTTAATTTTTACTTGTGATCTAATGGTTGCACGATGCTGATTATCAAGTTTGTCATTAAAATGGTAAAGGAATTCTATCTAAGGTTTGTTTATCTCTATTCCTGTCTTTTTATTTTTGCAATTTAATATTTTATTATACTAAGATTTTTCCATGAAATATTTTTGGTTGCTTGCAGGTGAGCAGAGTGAAGGTATCCTATTTTCATGGTTTAGAGGATTCACACTGTTCACTAAATTGCTGTGTAACAACTTCTGGTTTATCTCTTATTGGAAGTGAATATGCGTACAAGAATCAGTCTTCTGCTATAGTACACTCAATCAACAAAGCGGACTAGAAGGTATGCATGCCCTTTGTCCTATATCTAATACTTGACACTAGAAAATGACTTCACCTATCGAGTATCAACTCTGAAAACTAGATGACCCGTTGCGCCCATGGCGCAAAGGCCGTGTGTAAGTTAATTATTGTGAGAGATTGTATTAATATATTTGTTGCTTCAAAAGAATAACTTATGTACTATATGCAGTGAGCAGATAAGACTGAAAATGGTGCATTAAGTCATGTAGGAAAGTATTATTGACTTTCTGCAGATGTATTTGTTGTTGATGATTGTTTGTAAAATAAACAGGAACGTAATTGATTTTAATTTGTTGCATACACCGTGATTGGAAGATGTTATCACAGGGAAGCTCTAATGAAAGCATTGAAGGAAAAGCATGCATAAAAGGAAGCTTGTTTCTTGAGTCATAGTTTTCAGGAAACAATAGCAGGAGAGGAGTATATATGTATATATAGAATAAGCGGTGAAAAACTGCTTTTGACTCCAGAGAGAACAATATAATCTAAAGGTCATAGATTACATTATGCAGTACTTTTCACCACAGAAGCAGTGGTCTAGAAAGAATAGCAGAAGAAGAGGCATTCACATATATACAGTAAGCGATGATAACCCGCTTCTGAGTACAGAGATAACAACAAAGTTTGAAGATCGTAGACTATATCATACACTACTTTTCAGCATAGGGGCAGCAAGTTAAGACTAAAGCATACACATATCTTGCTTGGAGTACGCCAAAATGCGAAAGATCCTTGTCTGATCGATACGAAACAAAAGGTGCCTGATTTAGTAAGCACAGAAGCATGATGTTCAGGACACATTGACCAAAGCTCACCAGAAACTATTTCTGGTTGCTTCGAGGCGCTGCTCAAACTTCATAGCAATGTAGCGTAGCCTCTGCGTCAGTCCTTCAATGCTTGCCAGCGCTGTTTTCATAACTCCCTTGGTGCTATCCCGCCCTGTCAAATGCCGAGCAGTCGTTGTGTTTTCTATTTGCACAGAATATGAGCTCATATACCTGACAGCGTAGTAGCAGGTTTTGCGCAGCTTCTTGATTGTTTTATTTGATGCAACCAACCATTTGACCAGGTGCTTCACTTGATTTTCAAGCTTCTTGACATGAGTGTAGTGGTAGTCCCTCATTTCTTTGCCATATGCATTTTCCATGTATCTAATAGCTTCAATAGCAGCACTGTCTTCAGCATCTTCATAGCTATCTAAGATTGCACCTGACAGAGAACTTGGAACAAGTGCACCATCGAGCAATTCCAAAGAAGAAATGAAAGTAACTGTCACACGATTCTTTCCGCCTGGGCATATCTTGTGATAATAAGTTGCAGGGGGTAACTTTAGAGCTTGCAGCATCAGGGCAAATATGTGGGCATAAGGAATTACTATCAGATAGTCATTGTCCTGTACAAGCAAAGTAAGGGTTAATTTTTTGTCTGACAAAATAATAGTTGAATCGACAAATGAGGATTTCAATTGGGCATGGTAGTTTGAGTGAGTGTGAGGCTCTGAGTTGTTTTATTTAACTACATAAGAGAAGTTACAAGTAGGCCTGGCATTCTTGTAGGCGCCACTAATTGTGAGGATACATGTGTAGAGTCACACAATTGAAACAATGAAAGAACAGAAGACTGACCAAAGACACCCTTTCCAGAATGCAACACATGAGGAAAACATTGTCCAGGAAACAAATATGGATCGATGGAAAAGGGTATCAAGATGACTGGTGATGTGTTACCATATAGCCCCTCTGTCCGAAAAAGGGGATCTTTTCTTTGTATATGGATCGATGGAACCCTAGAACAGGAGCAGTTCCATTTCAATTTTTGATTCAGATGCCTCTCATTTTTTTGGATGGGCAGAGATAATAAAAATATGAGCTTTAATTATGCATGTATCTTTTATTCACTCTTCCAATAATACAGAAGCAAGGCAAATAAGCCGGCGATGGAGCAAAACTAAAAGCCAAGTTTATAAAGATCAATGAATGAACTACAACTGGTGATTAGAAGATTACATTGGGCGCAGGCGTTGCTGTCCTTGATGCTGCTGATCCTGGGGAACCGTCGTCACAGACGATGCCAATGTTCATGTCTTCCATTGTGAGATTTTTGATCTGAGATTGAAGAGGGATAGTGCAGCGAGGAGAAAGCAGAGGAAGCAGGGAATCGAAAAGGAAAAGACGAATTACCTCTTTCTGTGGTAGGGATCGATGGATTGTTGGTGGAGCCGTCGGTCGGCAGAGAGAGGAACCAGGGATTTGTCGATCGGGGATTTAGGTCAAAAAGTGTGCTCCTGCAGTAGTTATATATACGGTCGAGAGGGACGGTAAAACCTGGATGGGCTGGATTTATATGGGCTTTTATAACTCTTTATCATGGGCTTGTCCCCGTGTTTCTAACTCCTGATTTTGTATTTGGCTTTGATTTGGCTGGTTATATGTACGTACGTGTATATTGAGTAGCAGAGTACGAAAAATATCAATTATAGCTGTTATAGGTAGTGGGTTAAGTGTCTGTGGATAGACGCAGCATTTTTTCCCAAGAAGCAAAATACACACGGGTGTCAAGGAAGTGCAAAGTATATCACTATGTATTCTTAATTTGATTATTGAAGGCTTTGTAAGGTTAAAATATTCTGTTTTCATACTAAGTGTTCGGTGTTTCGATAGAAGATTTTTTTGTGCTTACTAAAGGAGTGTTATTCTTAATTTAAGTGTTACCTAATGAATTTTATAAAGGCCGGTAATCGAGCTTAAAATTGAATAAAAGAATGAGAAGGACGAGCACATAGACATAAACTTGAGAAAACAGATATGTCAGTAGAATACTTTCAGATATGTCAATACAATAATCTTAATCCCCATCAACAACATATCAGATAGATTTACATCCTCGAACCTGCACCAATCCAGAAATTAAATGAACATTGTTTAAAGAAGAAAACATATGTAAGACCTGAAGATAGACAGAGAGAGAGAGAGAGGCAGAGAATGTCACTGTGTTAGGAGATCACCTTGTTCTTCACCAAGCTCTTCCTCAAGATTCATCCTTTTCTCTTTTTTCTCAGATCTGCACATTATGTGTTTAGAAAAAATATAAATCAAGAAATCAAAATAAGATTATCAGAGAACTCTGATAGGAAGGATGACAAGGTTTACCTGGCAGAGGAAGATTAATCCTCTTCTCTCTTTTCTCATACGGGCAACCTAAACTCGGGACAGAGGACGAGCGGCCAACACCCTGCTCATACATGGCTTACGACGGGCCTGTCCGCCACGCCGCTGGTCTTCTCGCCGGCCACGGACTCCATCTCGAGCAGCTGGTGGACGATGGAGGTGCGCAAGATCACCTCCATCGCACTTGCGTCCCGCGTCGTCCGCCTCGAGGCGGAGGCCGTGGGGCTCCGCGTGCAGCTCGCTCCGGGCGCCTGAGGGGGAGCCGGCCAGGGCCGACGACGACCCCGCCACCGCCGCCACGGCGGGAGGGGACTGGACCAGGGACCCCTTGGCGGCCCCGGGGCTCCCATGCTGCGACGAGGGCCTCCGCTTCTTGGCCGCGAAGAATTGGGGAGGGGCGGATCCGGCAGGGGCTTAGGGCTTGGAGGCAGGAGGCAGGAGGGCGGCGGCGGCGGGACGAGGGTCGCGGGGGCTAGGTCGCGGGTCGAGGGGGAGAGAGAGGCGAGGCAGGAGGGCGGCGCGAGTGCGGGAGGAGCAGCGGCTAGGTCTTCTCCACGGGAGCGGCTCCCTTTTATACGCCCGGATGCAAAATGACGAAAATGCCCTCAGCGGGGCATGAAAATAACAGGCGGTGGCACGAGCGATTTAAAGGGGACGTGGCTAGCTTCGTCGTGATTACCACTCGTTGCTGGAGCCGTTGGCCACAATACAGTTCACCGTGGTCAGCATCCATGTGTGGGAAAAGGGGACCCTTAGAAAAGGGAACCCTAAAATACTGAAAATGACAATAAAGGTTAGTTAGTATATCATTTTATACAATGTCATTGTATGAAACAGAACAAAGTAATTGCAAAGAATTACTGTCATTTTGCCGTCTGTAGCAAATGTTTCCATCATGTGGCACACATAGTACTGATTAGGTGTGGTGGTGCTGTGGATGAGCTTTCGCAGCCTACGAACATTATGGTTGTAGAGCTTAACTGTGTTGCCCCACACAACGTGCCGACTAAACTCATCTAGGTAGTGGATGCCAGGCTTACCTATGTTAAATTATACAAAGTTATACCATTTTGTAGTTGTGATGAGAGTCGTTGGAATGAGAACAGTAATGTAGCTCTTACCGCGGGAATATACTTTCCTGGCTTTAGATTGATTTTTTTGCCTTTGAATTTTTTTCATTGAGCTTGCTTTGTGTGGGTGATGAATATACTTGAATGGTTTATTGTGCTTGTGACATAGCGATTCATCTGTAATGAATAAATAATATCATGCTAAGATAAAATGATGTCTATGATTTGAAACTTGCCAATAGTCATCATAAATATGTTTTTGAGTATTACTCTTGGTAATTCTGCCGCCGATATCTCTGGTTGTGTCTGCCTTCTCTTGTTTAACTGCTGACATCTGAAAAGAAGTAGTAGAATCATTTAGCTGACCTATCTGCATGTGGTTTCAGCTGGCATGTTTAACAGTTATGCATGTGTTTGAATACAGTGTGACCGAGTTATTACTGGACATAATTTCACAGGCTGTACGAAATTGCGAGTGTATCAGGAAATGAATAATCTGTTGTTGCTGCATAAATATAGGAGCTGCATGATTTCTTATTCTCCACCAACCGCCTTGTTTGTGTGCCACATGCCTCTGTGGGGTCCTCACACCGCCCTTCCTTTCTCTTATCTCCAGCCAAGAGACACACAGCCACATATTCCCCCAAGCCCCTCCTCCCTTCCTCTGTTCCTCTCTCCCTGATCTGTTGCCTCCCCCAAGCCCCTCTTGCCTCGATCTGCTGCCTCCGTCAAGAGATGCAGCCTGGCCTCCATGCGTGTCCCAAGAGAAAGTGAGGTAGAGGGAGCGGCCCATGGCTGGATTACGCTGCTGCAAAGTTCAGTGGCTCTGCTGCGAGCCCGGGACGGCGGAGGTGAGAGTATGGACCAGGGGCTGACGACGGGATACTGTGGGCGTCGTCGGCCGGGGCTGCAATGGAGCCCGGCACCACGGCGCCCGGAGCTGCAATGGAGCTCTGCCGGGGTTGCAATGGAGCCCGGCACCATGGCGCCCGAGCTGCAATGGAGCTTCGTCGAGGCCGCAATGAAGAGCGGGCGCTACTGCCGGCGGCGTGGCAAGTCGAGCACGGCGACGCTCGCCACCGGTGCTGCAATGAAGTGGACTTTGCTGCCAGCGGCATTGCAATGGAGCAGGTGCTGCTGCGGGCGGCGCAGCAAGTCGAGGATGGCGACGCTCGCCACCAGTGAGGCAATGAAACGAGCGTTGCTGCCAACTGCGCGACAAGTCGAGGACGGCGGCGCTGCAATGAAGCGTCGATGGAGCCACCGAGGTCGGGGCTGCTGCATGTCGAGGGATGCAATACTATGGCGGCCTCGCGTCTCGATGATGTTGTGCTTGTCTGGGTCACAACATCGCTGCTGCTGCGATGTCTTCGGCGCTGGCGCCGTTGGCACGTTGAGCACCTGTTGTAGTCACGTTGGTCACGCACAATCAGAGTCGCGTTTGCTGCTTTGTGCTGGGAGTGGTGGATGCGAGGCCACTGTAAATTGGTGCTACCACGTCAGGCGAGTGGTGGATCCCTGATCCCTACATGCAGTACCAGTTTAGATAGTAATACTGGTTAAATTAACTCACGATCAACTGTTAAAATTTGCCGCTATAAATTAAGGTGAAAGGCCCCTAGAACTGTTTGCCTCGTTCACATAATGAATTCTTTGTGCAGGGAGTTCTAGCGACGCATTATACAAGGAGCTATGGCATGCTTGAGCTAGGCTTTTGATCACAGTGCCTTGCCAAGGTGAAAGGATTTACTACTTTCCAGATAGTTATATGGAACAGGTATGTGTCACTGCATTGATGTTTGCTTTTCTTGATGCCCCATAACTAATGAATGAATTTTGCTACTCAACACAAAAAATAGCTATCTGTGCTATGTGACAATGCTTGCTTCTTGTGTTAAAATGACAATGACTTTGTTTATGCCGAATACTCCATCAGGTATTTAAATAATAATCATCCGGGTATTTAAAGATCGTCCACACACGCATTTAGAACATGTTAGGGTCCTCGTGTGTGCTTCTCTAGTATGGTCATGTATTAGTTAACAGATGAGTATCCATGAGAGGGTACCACTTTACATACAGTGCTTCCAGCCTTGTAGGTCTCACGAGAAGTCCTTTTGCCAAGCTTCACTGCGATGCCTAACTAACTATTTCACAAACATCTTTGTTAGCTAATAAAAGCAATAGTGAAGGTAAATAAACTCATTTTCGCATGTCATGACAAACTGATTTCTTCCAGCTGCCCAAAAAACAGAGTACTAATACACTGAGAGACTGTACAATTGTTCAGACTACTTTACAAATTAATTTCGAAACAAACTAAACATATCCGGATATACACCAGTTGACAGCAAAGAAAATAAATCATCATCTACTAATACTTTACTAAATGAATACATCCATTCACATCTCCAGAATTGTATTATACATACTAACAGTACTTGTTCTTCTCTGAAAGATGTCAAGAAAATACAGTTAGTAGAAAAGTTAGAGGGATTTTGAGCTCTAAACTCCAGTTATCAATACACTTGACTGTCTACCGATCTCCAACCGGTTAATTTATGAATCATCAGATTTACCTATAACGGAGCAATTGTCTATAAGATGTGATTTGCTTGCTTGCATTTCATAGATAAATATGTAAATAAAAATTGACTTGCTTACATACCTGGATATTTACATTCACATACAGAGACAATATATCTTCAATTTCACATATAGGACAAGAATGTATAGTCACAAACTCACAATTCCATGGCAGCAAAAATCTTCAACAATCCGTGAACTCCATAAAACAATGATATTAGAGATCCTTGTTTTGTTGATATATTGACATATAGAGGAAGGAGATGTAGCCAATAGGAGAGGAGAAGCAACCATCAATTGTGCTAATGTCAACAGCAGTTTTGGTAGAAAATAGAAGCTTCAGCTAGAGCCAAGTCATAAACTTACAGTAGATAATTCCAAGAAGTAGGTTATCAGTCCCTTGTGGATTCTTTTCATAAACAATGTTACCATGCTTTGAAGCCTCTCTGTACTTCTTGTGGGCAAATGTGAAGTGCCTCTCTTCATTACCAGCTACAGCCGCTCCTTCAGCTGCAGCCATGGAAATTGTAGCCCAACCAAACACACCCTAAGTAATAGTAAGAAATTTGTTAGAAATAATATGCAACGCATATATAAATAACCAAGATATATGGAAATTCACATGCAGATTTTATTTGATAATAGTTCTTTATCTGAGAAGATACATAATTCCATGTAACCATATTCCTACCACCACATGACATATTATGGTGCCATTTCATTAAAAATCATCGAGATTATTAACAAATGGATGGAAAAGATAAACTATAAAATAAAGTAGCATCTCTATACAGGCATCAAACAAATCACCATGCTGACCTAATAAGCACATACATGTAGCATTAGCACTGAATAGAACATCTGAACATGAATAAACAATGTCATACAATATTAATGCAAGGATGCCATGGACAGACCAAATTGAAAATAGGGCCCATATAAAACCCTCTTTGAAATTCATACTGGTGAACAGTTTGCGGATGCTTACAAATTCATTCAATGAATTATGGTCGAAAGCAGTAAGTTTAAACTATTTTTGTTCTAGCGGGGGATCATAATACACACAAAACACACTACTTGTAGATATACATATTGTATATAGCCATCATCGAGGTTCCAAATTAAATATACCTCTATAATAAGAAAATTAAGAAAAATCCAGCTTCATAGTTTCCATCTTGTCAGCAGCAAGGCTCAGTGTGAAGCAATGGTTTTAGGTAACGGTATGGTTCAAACATTTACTATGTCAATGCTTGTGTCCTATCTCCCATATTTCGACCTTCCAGTAACCAGGAAAGATTATTATTCCAAAACTACCCAAGTGAACATCTTTGTATGCATATATTGAGAAACAAAGATAAATTCCCATAACTACTGGCTTGTTCACACAGGATAAATACTTTTTTCAGTACTTTACCTCGGCAAACATCAAGGGCATTCAGGGATCAGCATCATTCTTAAAGATGCCTCCGTTGCAGTAACCATGACAGGCACCTGCTGGCAAAATATGAACAATTCAAATTTATCTGCATTCGCATGGTTCCATTGTTCAAGATTTAAATACACAAATTTGACAAAGCATGTTGGAGAGCAGGAAACGACTATAGGTTTCTGAGGTCACAAAAAAATCACACCTTAAATAGCATATAGGCTTCAGGCCAGATCTGTTTTCTTTACAAAATTGTCTTGTTGTGTTCATGCAATATTATGCATCTAATCCTAGGCATTTAAGTAACCAAATTACTGTGAATAATGTTTGGACCCATATTTATCAATTCTGATACAGCCAAATCGAAGCCACTGAATCAAGCGGATGCTATGAGCTGCAAAGCTAAAGAGAATATGTTACAACCATTTGTTTATCATCACAAGAGCAACTATTTAACCAGCTCATAATACATCATAATATGTGAATGAGCAGTAATGAATTGGCTAGGCTGCTGCATATTGCAAGCGAAGTCTGCAGAAGATTCAGACCTTACAAAAGGTTGGGATGTCGGGTTGGCCTGAATGCTACATCATCTGTCTGCACCTCCTCTTGTGGTATCCAACTGTAGAAATTTCACCTTGGTCTTCTTCCACTAAGCTAAACTTATTCTTCCTCTCTTCTATGTCAGATCTGCACACATCAAGTTTAAATCCATATATTAGCAAAGTAAAATATAAGTGAGGAAGGAAGTAAGAGGGAGAGAGGAAGAGTGGAGCACCTAGTTCGCCATCACGTCCTTATTTTGGGTCATTCCTGGAGCTCCCCTTGATTGAACCATTCCCAGAGCTCCCGAGCTAGACTCGGCATCAAGTTTGTGCCGAGGGCCAGCGTCCCAGCCGCCGCCCATACACCAGCCGAGTGAGTCGCGATTATGGTGATGCTTCTGAAACACCAAAGTCCTTATTACATATGCATCTTGCTGCAATAAAATGTAGATGATGCCAATTTTCACAAAATGTAGATGGTAATTGGCTACAGTTGACACCATTGATCAGATGTAATTTTGGTACCATGTTCAAAACTAATAAAACAGAGAGGGTAGAACAACCCCCTGCAAAATTATAAAGGAAAAGAAAGACAAGAACAGAGTCAGTCATGAACAAAGCAACAAGGAATCAATAGACCAACATGAAAGAGACTTTCATACAAGAAGAAACAACTGACCCACATATATTTGCTTCCCATAATGCTTGCAAATCGGAGGAACACAAACAAAAGAGATATGAGGAGAGGAGAAGGATGAGCAAGAGGTGATCTGGAGGTACGAGGATAAATCAACCACAACCACGGAGCTCGGGCCTCGCTGCTCCATCCCAGCAGGCCAGAAAGAGAGAGAGAGAGAGAGAGAGAGAGAGAGAGAGAGAGAGAGAGGAAAGAGACCCGCTCACCTGTGGTCGAGCTGCCCTGGCTTGCGGCGTCGGAAGTGTCTGTAGGGCGAACAAGGGCCGGCCTGCTCCTCCCGCAAGTCGACAGTCCCCTTCCATCTTCCGAGCAGCTCCACCCCACCGAGACAAGTGCTGCCACTGCTGCTTCTTTTCCCTGTCGCCGAGTTCTCCATGAATAAAAGGAAGGGGGAGGTGGATCTGCTACGGGAGAGAGGAGGAAGAGGAGGAGGGGAGGTGGATCTGCTACGGGAGAGAGGAGGAAGAGGAGGAGCGGCGGCGGCGACCAGGAGGGAGTAAAAGTGAGGGAGGGGGAAGGCCATGTGCGTGCGTGCGTTAGGTTTTCATCTGCCCAACCCCAGACCCAGCCACTCGCCGACGCCGTGGGCGCGCAACCCGCCCACTGCTTCTTGGCCCCACAAATGAGCGAGCCCACCGGTCATGCAATCTCAGCCAAAGCCTGCGGGTGTAAAAGAGATGGACGGTTGACCAGCCGACAACACGGTAAAACGAGCGACACTAAATCGATCGTGGGGTGGAAAAGGCCTCGCGAGCGCAAGTGCGCTAGAATGGCGGGTAACACAGCAGCGTTTATATGTTAGATAGGGTTTAGTCTAATATCACAGCTAAATCCTTGCCTTCAAGTTGCCTGTAATGTGGTGTATCAATTATTAGTAATCACTCCAATATGAATAAATTGGCTTATTTTCTGGAAACTGCTACTTTGATCAGAAAAATAGATGCTAGAATATCAATGTCCTTGAGAGCATATCCACTTGGGAGTGTTCCTTTCCCATTTTAAAGACTCTTTGTTGATTTTGTTATGTGTCTCCCATTGTATCTCTACTCCTAATGGACGAATTGGTTGAATAGTCCCCCCACTTTCAATCGGTTTATTTTCAACCGGTTTATTTTCAACCGGTTTTTCTTCGTCCCACCTCCCACCAGCCCCTCCCACCGGGTTTTCTCTTTTCTCGTCTGACCGGCAATACCCAACGTATTTATGGTAATCAATTATAATTAATCCACGTATAGTAATAAATCAATCCAGGTATGGTAAGGTCATAACTCAGGAAATTTTGAATATGGTAATTATATGGTAATAAATTTAAATTACCCCAAAGGCTATCAATCCAGGTATGGTAAGGCCATAACTCGGGAATATCGAATATGGTAATAAATTTAAATTACCACCAGGTATGGTAAGGCTATCCACGTATGGTAATAAATCATATAGTAATAAATCATAATTAATCCACGTATAGTAATAAATCAATCCAGGTATGGTAAGGTCATAACTCAGGAAATTTTGAATATGGTAATTATATGGTAATAAATTTAAATTGCCCCAAAGGCTATCAATCCAGGTATGGTAAGGCCATAACTCGGGAAATATCGAATATGGTAATAAATTTAAATTACCACCAGGTATGGTAAGGCTATCGATCCAGGTATGGCACGCCCTCACCTGATCACCTATCACAATCTCCAGCCCCACGCACGCACCAAAGAACCCACCCGGCACCAAACGCAGCTCCTCTCGATCCCCTCGAGTAAACGCCGCTGCCGTCGTGCGATCTTCCTGACACAGACGCCGTCGCCACCTTCTTCCCACCTACGACGTCCCCCACGTCCATGGTGACGGCGCTCGCGTCCTACACTGACCCTCCGCCTCATATAGGTTGGTCGTTGATGGAGTGGGATGTGCCGCTGCGGTTTGGGGAGGCGCAATCACGATCTAGTTGGGATCTCAGTGTGGACTCGTTCTCTGCGATGAAGGATGGCGCTGCCTCCCTGGCAAATGGGATCGGAGGAAGGGGCTCTACGTCGTGAATGTGGGCGAGGCAACGGCCGAAGGCGAGCCCGACGGTGAGCACGGGTGTTCGTCCCATGAAATAGGCGGCCACGGAGGGCGGATCTGAGGCCACCCCAATCGCCGATGGCCCTTCCTCCCATCGCTCATCGCCTCCATTCTCTCTCTCCTCTAAATCTTTGTCGCCCCTGCCTGATTCTGGCCAACGCCATCCGGCTCTCGCATCGACCACCACCAGCACGGCTGCGGACGAGGCGCAACCGCAGACGCCGCCGCCGCCATCCTCATCCACCTGCTCCATCATCCTTCCCAGCCGTCGTCGGGGGCACCCGCCATCCGCGCTCTAGCCCACCCGCTCCCTCCTATCCCCTCCCCCTGCCTGCCAGCCCCGTGATCCATCGCACAGATGGCAGGTACTACAGCGACCTCCTCCCCAGCGGATCCGGCCTCCTCCGATGGAGATCCATCCTGGGCACCGCCTTATTCTCATGCGTGCACTTCTATATCAACGTCTCATTCCACCTCACCTGAGCCTTTACCTTCCCACCTCTGCTTCAGATCCACATCACTTTGCAAGGTATGTGCTTGATTGTTCCGAACTGGATCGATGGATTGTGCAAGGTACTTTGGGTGTCGTCATTGACGGCAATTGTCACGCCATGCTACCATCGGAGGGGTCCCTCATCGATGATTAGGGTCTTCCGAACTGCACGAGCTCCATTGAGAATGATGTTTTTAATTCTGGTTTTGCTTACATGCTTTCTTTGCCTGTATCTACTTAGCTAATGTCTTCTTATAGATAGTAGCTGCTGAAGTGGTGATCAAAGTTGTTCACTATAAGGAAACAACCATGATAACAAAAGTGTATATTCCCTGACCTTTGACCTAAAGTACTTTTTCATTAGAAACTTGCAACAGCCAGGCATTGAAATTAGCAACAGCTTCGTACGTACTGAACTAATTTGCAGCAACACGTACTGAACTAAGTTAGGTTATGCTCATCGTTCCAACATGCTTAGTGATAACCACCTAGCAAGCTGATCAAACATGAAAAAATTGAAGTGCTACTGCTAATCGTACTATTCTGAATGTGAAAAATCTATTTAATTGGCTCTTCTCTAATTGTACACTTGCATAAATCTCAGATCTTGCAAATTACAGTATAACCATAAAAGTCATGCTTTGACTCCTATAGGGCCTTTTGCACTTTAATATGACTAATAATTTGCCTTAATATTATAGATTGTATTACTACCTTTCTAAGTGAATGACATTCAAGAAGGTCATTAAATAAAACCAAGAAATCCTTCTGGTATTAGAGTGTAGGAAAGTTGAGACTATAAAACCAAAAGGTTATATTTACGTTTATTAGAGAAGGTTCTTTACTTTTTATAGGAAAACACAAAATGTTGCGATCTAGAGTCTAGGTGGTGGGCCTCCTTGATCCACTTGGTGGATGAGGGCGACTCCGGTCCTGGCACCCATAGTGCCAGTGATCCAAAAATCATAGGGCCTGGATATAGCTCTAGCAGACGTATGCGGCTTGCGCATCGAGCTTGGTCGTCTCGAGCATGGAGATAGGCGAGTTGTAGACCAAGAGCTGGTACAGAGATAGGCGAGTTGTAGACAAGAGCTGGTGGGCAGCAAGAAACACATGCACACCAAAGAACAAATCTGAGTCACATGCCTACTTCTATTGGTTTCTACAAAGAGCGGCTAGCTTAGATCTTAGACCAGTCGGTCACTGTCGAGGTCGCCAAGGTGATCTTACAGCACCGCCGTGGGGATTTCTCATGATTTTATGTAGGCAAGCCGCAAGCGGTGGTGGTGATTGGCTGGGTGGTGTCGCTGCCTTGGGAAGAGACGAAGTGATGGTAAAAGTAAGCAGGATCCGATGATTCTTCCGTGGGGATAGCCAAAGTCAAGATGTCGACTACAGACTCGTCGCAGACTTGCAGTGAACCTGGATGCGGCGAGCCTGATTTGTGGATCGATGGCGGGTCTTGACTTTGTTAGGCTGGGATTGGATGGTTGCGGAGGGTGGTGTGCTTGGTTGGGTTCCCATGGAAGAATGTGGCCTCCTCGTGGATCTGGTCATGCCCATCCTAGAGAACATTGTGTCCCTAGCTCCCTCGAGGAGCAAGGACAGTGCAAGCGGCAGCAGGGGGTAGGGGTAGATGTGGGGAGGGATGTCGGCGGCTGCTCGAGGTCATCATGATGAAACCCTTGACGTCCCATCTTTATCAATGGAAGTGGAAGAGCACGAAGTCGAGATTGGATAGGAGTTTGAGTTCTTTTTGGCACCGATCGGTTCCCCACTTTAGAGATGTATTTTTTTTGCGTGCGAGCAAACAATGGGTTGATTCTAAAAGGGATAGGCACTTTTCAACAGAAGTGCATGACGGACCAAAAATATGACCTCATTTTATTCGTTTGATAGATATCGTATTATTCGTTGTTGTTCGTTCGGTGAAATTTCCTAATATTTGATTGTTGTGTTTCTAATTAGAGCACCCCATTATCACCCATTATGAGGGGATGATAAATGAAAGATACTGATTATAAATTTTGAAGAGCCCGTGGCAACGCACGGGCGTTATACTAGTTTTGAGTTAGGAAACTATCAAAAGGAAAATCTTGCATAATTTTTCTCATTTAGCAGTGCACTTATGTTTAACTTCGTGTGCACCTAACAATATCATCTCCATGTATTGGAAAGACACTTGGAAACACACATTGGTTTAATATATATGATAGTACCATTGTTTAGTTGCTTCAGCTATTTTATGGAGCATCACTGCTCTGTACTTTGAGAAAAATATTGTTTATGTGATGTCTTCAATTTTGTAAGTGAATGATATGTTTCCAACCAACTGACACTTCACCTTGTAGACTTCCAATCCCAGTGTTTATGAGTAATGAGTAACAGAAGAAACATAATTTCCTTCTGTTTACTCTTGAATGACAAATTAGGTATCAATTTGTTCATGATCAATTTTTGAACAAACAAGGTATTGTGGCTGTCTCTGATGCAGGAGTTGGTAAAGATTCCCGCGGCCACCTGAAGGATGATAAATAAAGGGCTGCTTGGAAGTAGTGACGAAGGGCTGCTTGGAAGTAGTAGGAGCATGTAGTGCTCTGAGTTCAAAACCTACATGTAAGCTTGTACCAAATGATGATGTTGTGTTCTGCGAATGAATTTCTTCAGATTTAATTCACGCCCACCATATGAATGCAACAAATGTGGGATTGAGCCTGATGTGTATATTCCTTATTACAAATATAATATACTACTATATAGATCTACCCAAATATTTATAACATCATCCAAATGGATGGATGCAGTGGGGCTTTCTATCATCTCCTTATTTTATAAAAAATCTTAAATACCTTCTGCTATATTGTCAAATTGGACTGGCGCAGCAACGCGCGCCTTCGATGATCTAGTAAAATTGTAATTTCAGACCATTGACTTTGTCTACGATTAAGACAGTTGGCATCTAATGATGCGGTATGATTAAGCGTTTATTACCGAATAAGAAGCCGCATCTTTCGGGTCAAGAGAGCTTGGCATGAGCCAGCAACGTGGAGGGGTCTAGCTGGATGAATAGTTGACCTGGACCAACTTGGTAGCAGCACGCAACGCGGGGAGAGTACAGCCCATGTCATCTGAGCATCGTTCAACGTGGGGCAGCATAACTTCGGCATATCTTAGCTAAGCAAGTGGATCGATTACTTGTTTTTATTAGAGCGACTTGACATAAAACTAATTGTTCAAGTACGGCCGGTCGATGCAATCATGCAACTAATTAAGCTAGCTAGCTAGCGCTATAAGCCCGAGAGGGGTAGCATCTTTCGGCCTACACTGCTTTCATATCGACACACACAAAACTTACTGAGAGAGCTTTTGAGCTAGCACCAAGCGCAACCATGGAGGCGGCTCTGGTGAGTGTGGCGACGGGTGCCTTGAAGCCCGTCCTTGGGAAGCTGGCCACCCTTTTGGGCGACGAGTACAAGCGTTTCAAGGGCGTGCGTGGCGAGATCAAATCGCTCAGCCGCGAACTCGCCGCCATGGAGGCGTTTCTTCTGAATATGTCAGAGGAGGAGGATCCTGATGTGCAGGATAAGGTGTGGATGAATGAGGTCCGGGAGCTCTCCTATGACATGGAGGACTCCATCGATGACTTCATGCAGAGTGTCGGTAGTGAAGATACAAAACCAGATGGCTTCTTGGAGAAGATGAATAATTCGTTGGGAAAGTTGGGGAAGATGAAGGCTCGTCGCCGGATCGGCAACGAGATTGGAGATCTGAAGAAGCAGGTCATCGAGGTGGCCGAGAGGAATGAAAGGTACAAGGCCCGTGAGGCCTTCTCCAAGGCCAAGAATGCAACCGTTGATCCTAGAGCTCTTGCTATCTTTAAGCATGCCTCTGAGCTTGTCGGAATTGATGAACCCAAGGCTGAGGTAATTAAATTGTTGACTAAAGGTGTGTCAACGCAAGAGCGAGTGAAGCTGGTCTCTATCGTAGGATCTGGTGGGATGGGCAAGACAACTCTTGCAAATCAAGTGTATCAAGACCTAAAAGGAGAATTTAAATATCGGGCCTTCTTATCTATCTCGAGAAATCCAGACATGATGAATATCATGAGACCTATTTTTAGTGAAGTTAGTGGCCAACGGTACGCCGACACCGAAGCAGGGAGTATACAACAGCTCATCTCCAAGATCAAAGATTTCCTGGTAGATAAAAGGTACAATTTCTGTTTGAACTTCTAATTCTCATGTATATTGTTAATAAAGTTATTTAGATATTTCACATAAAACCATCTTGTATTTCTTAGTATAATAAAAATAGATCCATGTAGTTTTTTTTGTCATTTTTTCAATAATTAGTACAAAACGGATTCGTCAAATATTTGTGTCAAGTTCATGTTGATGCCAAGTAAAAAAATAGAGAGAGTACCAAAAACCTCAACATAACCTTAGAGCAACTATAATAGAGGGCTTATATCAAATATAACTTCTAATAGCCAATCTATAGTCTGCTTCTCATTAGCATGTAATCTGTTGTATGTGTACTATGAGTAAGCTATAATGGAGCCAATTGATGGCTAAATCTCATTACCATGTCATCTATCGTTAGTCTAATAACCCACCAATATAAAGTTTAGCTATAAAGATATATTACTGTTGGGGAACGTAGTAATTTCAAAAAATTTCCTACGCACACGCAAGATCATGGTGATGACATAGCAACGAGAGGGGAGAGTGTTGTCTACGTACCCTCGTAGACCGTAAGTGGAAGCGTTAGCACAACGCAGTTGATGTAGTCGTACGTCTTCACTATCCGACCGATCCAAGCACCGAACGCACGGCACCTCCGAGTTCAGCACACGTTCAGCTCGATGACGATCCCCGGGCTCCGATCCAGCAAAGCTTCGGGGATGAGTTCCGTCAGCACGACGGTGTGGTGACGATGATGATGTTCTACCGGCTCAGGACTTCGCCTAAACTCCGCGACGATATGACCGAGGTGGAATATGGTGGAGGGGGGCACCGCACACGGCTAAGAAACGATTCGTAGATCAACTTGTGTGTCTATGGGGTGCCCCCCGCCCCCGTATATAAAGAAGGGAGGGGGGAGGCCGGTCGGCCCTTGTGGGCGCGCCAAGGAGGAGGAGTCCTCCTCCTAGTAGGAGTAGGACTCCCCCTTTCCTACTCCTACTAGGAGGGGAAAGGAAGGGGGAGAGGGGGGAAGGAAAGAGGGGGGCGCCGCCCCCCCTCCTAGTCCAATTCGGACCAGAGGGAGAGGGGGCGTGTGGCCCTCCCTGGCCGCCCCTCTCTCTTCCTACCAAGGCCCATGTGGCCCATTAACTCTCCGGGGGGGTTCCGGTAACCCTCCGGCACTCCGGTTTTCTCCGAAATCACCCGGAACACTTCCGGTGTCCGAATATAGTCATCCAAAATATCAATCTTTATGTCTCGACCATTTCGAGACTCCTCGTCATGTCCGTGATCACATCCGGGACTCCGAACAAACTTCGGTACATCAAAACTTATAAACTCATAATAAAACTGTCATCGTAACTTTAAGCGTGCGGACCCTACGGGTTCGAGAACTATGTAGACATGACCTAGAACTATTCTCGGTCAATAACCAATAGCGGAACCTGGATGCCCATATTGGTTCCTACATATTCTACGAAGATCTTTATCGGTCAAACCGCATAACAACATGCGTTGTTCCCTTTGTCATCGGTATGTTACTTGCCCGAGATTCGATCGTCGGTATCCAATACCTAGCTCAATCTCATTACCGGCAAGTCTCTTTACTCATTACGTAATACATCATCTCGTAACTAACTCATTAGCTACATTGCTTGCAAGGCTTATAGTGATGTGCATTACCGAGAGGGCCCAGAGATACCTCTCCGACAATCGGAGTGACAAAACCTAATCTCGAAATACGCCAACCCAACATGTACCTTCGGAGACACCTGTAGTACTCCTTTATAATCACCCAGTTACATTGTGACATTTGGTAGTACCCAAAGTGTTCCTCCGGTAGACGGGAGTTGCATAATCTCATAGTACAGGAACATGTATAAGTTATGAAGAAAGCAATAACAATATACGAAACGATCAAGTGCTAGGCTAACGGAATGGGTCATGTCAATCACATCATTCTCCTAATGATGTGATCCCGTTAATCAAATGACAACACATGTCTATGGTTAGGAAACATAACCATCTTTGATTAATTAGCTAGTCAAGTAGAGGCATACTAGTGACTATATGTTTGTCTATGTATTCACACATGTATCATGTTTCCGGTTAATACAATTCTAGCATGAATAATAAACATTTATCATGATATGAGGAAATAAATAATAACTTTATTATTGCCTCTAGGGCATATTTCCTTCAGTCTCCCACTTGCACTAGAGTCAATAATCTAGATTACATAGTAATGATTCTAACACCCATGGAGTCTTGGTGCTGATCATGTTTTGCTCGTGAGAGAGGCTTAGTCAACAGGTCTGCAATATTCAGATCCGTATATATCTTGCAAATCTCTATGTCTCCCACTTGGACTTGGTCCCGGATGGAATTGAAGCGTCTCTTGATGTGCTTGGTCCTCTTGTGAAATCTGGATTCCTTTGCCAAGGCAATTGCACCAGTATTGTCATAGAAGATCTTCATTGGTCCCGATGCACTAGGTGTGACACCTAGATAGGTAATGAACTCCTTCATCCAGACTCCTTCATTTGCTGCTTCCGAAGCAGCTATGTACTCCGCTTCACATGTAGATCCCGCCACGACGCTTTGTTTAGAACTGCACCAACTTACAGCTCCACCGTTTAATAAAAACACGTATCCGGTTTGTGATTTAGAATCGTCCGGATCAGTGTCAAAGCTTGCATCAACGTAACCATTTACGACTAGCTCTTTGTCACCTCCATATACGAGAAACATATCCTTAGTCCTTTTCAGGTAATTCAGGATGTTCTTGACCGCTGTCCAGTGATCCACTCCTGGATTACTTTGGTACCTTCCTGCCAAGCTTATTGCTAAGCATACATTAGGTCTGGTACACAGCATTGCATACATGATAGAGCCTATGGCTGAAGCATAGGGAACATCTTTCATTTTCTCTCTATCTTCTGCAGTGGTCGGGCATTGAGTCTGACTCAACTTCACACCTTGTAACACGGGCAAGAACCCTTTCTTTGCCTGATCCATTTTGAACTTTTTCAAAATTTTATCAAGGTATGTGCTTTGTGAAAGTCCTATTAAGCGTCTTGATCTATCTCTATAAATCTTGATGCCCAATATGTAAGCAGCTTCACCGAGGTCTTTCATTGAAAAACTTTTATTCAAGTATCCTTTTATGCTATCCAGAAATTCTATATCATTTCCAATTAATAATATGTCATCTACATATAATATTAGAAATGCTACAGAGCTCCCACTCACTTTCTTGTAAATACAGGCTTCTCCAAAAGTCTGTATAAAACCATATGCTTTGATCACACTATCAAAGCGTTTATTCCAACTCCGAGATGCTTGCACCAGTCCGTAAATGGATCGCTCGAGTTTGCACACTTTGTTAGCACCTTTTGGATCAACAAAACCTTCTGGCTGCATCATATACAACTCTTCTTCCAGAAATCCATTCAAGAATTCAGTTTTAACATCCATTTGCCAAATTTCATAATCATGAAATGCAGCAATAGCTAACATGATTCGGACAGACTTAAGCATCGTTACAGGTGAGAAAGTCTCATCGTAGTCAACCCCTTGAACTTGTCTAAAACCTTTTGCAACAAGTCGAGCTTTATAGACAATTATATTACCATCAGCGTCAGTCTTCTTCTTAAAGATCCATTTATTCTCAATGGCTTGCCGATCATCGGGCAAGTCAACCAAAGTCCATACTTTGTTTTCATACATGGATCCCATCTCAGATTTCATGGCTTCTAGCCATTTTGCGGAATCTGGGCTCATCATCGCTTCCTCATAGTTCGTAGGTTCGTCATGGTCATGTAACATGACTTCCAGAATAGGATTACCGTACCACTCTGGTGCGGATCTTACTCTGGTAGACCTTCGAAGTTCAGTAGAAACTTGATCTGAAGTTTCATGATCAATATCATTAGCTTTCTCACTAATTGGTGTAGGTGTCACAGGAACCGGTTTCTATGATGAACTACTTTCCAATAAGGGAGCAGGTATAGTTACCTCATCAAGTTCTACTTTCCTCCCACTCACTTCTTTCGACAGAAACTCCTTCTCTAGAAAGGATCCATTCTTAGCAACGAATGTTTTGCCTTCAGATCTGTGATAGAAGGTATACCCAACTATCTCTTTCGGGTATCCTATGAAGACACATTTCTCCGATTTAGGTTCGAGCTTATCTGGTTGAAGTTTCTTCACATAAGCATCGCAGCCCCAAACTTTTAAGAAATGACAACTTTGGTTTCTTGTCAAACCACAGTTCATAAGGCGTCGTCTCAACGGATTTTGATGGTGCCCTATTTAACGTGAATGCGGCCGTCTCTAAAGCATAACCCCAGAACGATAGCGGTAAATCAGTAAGAGACATCATAGATCGCACCATATCTAGTAAAGTACGATTACGACGTTCGGACACACCATTTCGTTGTGGTGTTCTGGGTGGCGTGAGTTGCGAAACTATTCCGCATTGTTTCAAATGTAAACCAAACTCGTAAGTCAAATATTCTCCTCCACGATCAGATTGTAGGAATTTTATTTTCTTGTTACGATGATTTTCTACTTCACTCTGAAATTCTTTGAACTTTTCAAATGTTTCAGACTTGTGTTTCATTAAGTAGATATACCCATATCTGCTTAAATCATTTGTGAAGGTGAGAAAATAACGATATCCGCCACGAGCTTCAACATTCATCGGACCACATACATCTGTATGTATGATTTCCAATAAATCTGTTGCTCTCTCCATAGTACCGGAGAATGGTGTTTTAGTCATCTTGCCCATGAGGCACGGTTCGCAAGTACCAAGTGATTCATAATCAAGTGATTCCAAAAGTCCATCAGTATGGAGTTTCTTCATGCGTTTTACACCGATATGACCTAAACGGCAGTGCCACAAATAAGTTGCACTATCATTATTAACTCTGCATCTTTTGGCTTCGACATTATGAATATGTATATTACTACTATCGAGATTCAACAAAAATAGATCACTCTTCAAAGGTGCATGACCATAAAAGATATTACTCATATAAATAGAACAACCATTATTCTCTGATTTAAATGAATAACCGTCTCACATCAAACAAGATCCAGATATAATGTTCATGCTCAACGCTGGCACCAAATAACAATTATTCAGGTCTAAAACTAATCCAGAAGGTAGATGTAGAGGTAGCGTGCCGACCGCGATTACATCGACTTTGGAATCATTTCCCACACGCATCGTCACCTCATCCTTAGCCAGTGCTCGCTTATTCCATAGTCCCTGTTTCGAGTTACAAATGTTAGCAACAGAACCAGTATCAAATACCCAGGTGCTACTACGAGCTCTAGTTAGGTACACATCAATAACATGTATATCACATATACCTTTGTTCACTTTGCCATCCTTCTTATCCGCCAAATACTTGGGGCAGTTCCGCTTCCAGTGACCAGTCTGCTTGCAGTAGAAACACTCAGTTTCAGGCTTAGGTCCAGACTTGGGTTTCTTCTCTTGAGCAGCAACTTGCTTGTTGTTCTTCTTGAAGTTCCCCTTCTTCTTCCCTTTGCCCTTTTTCTTGAAACTAGTGGTCTTGTTGACCATCAACACTTGATGCTCCTTCTTGATTTCTACCTCCGCAGCTTTTAGCATTGCGAAGAGCTCGGGAATAGTCTTGTTCATCCCTTGCATATTATAGTTCATCACAAAGCTCTTGTAGCTTGGTGGCAGTGATTGGAGAATTCTGTCAATGACGCTATCATCCGGAAGATTAACTCCCAGTTGAATCAAGTGATTATTATACCCAGACATTTTGAGTATGTGTTCACTGACAGAACTATTCTCCTCCATCTTGCAGTTATAGAACTTATTGGAGACTTCATATCGCTCAATCCGGGCATTTGCTTGAAATATTAACTTCAACTCCTGGAACATCTCATATGCTCCATGACGTTCAAAACATCGTTGAAGACTCGGTTCTAAGCCGTAAAGCATGGCACACTGAACTATTGAGTAGTCATCAGCTTTGCTCTGCCAGATGTTCTTAACGTCGTCAGTTGCATCAGCAGCAGGCCTGGCACCCAGCGGTGCTTCCAAGATGTAACTTTTCTGTGCAGCAATGAGGAAAATCCTCAGGTTACGGACCCAGTCCGTGTAATTGCTACCATCATCTTTCAATTTTGCTTTCTCAAGAAACGCATTAAAATTCATCGGAACAACAGCATGAGCCATCTATCTACAAACAAACATAGACAAGCAAAATACTATCAGGTACTAAGTTCATGATAAATTTAAGTTCAATTAATCATATTACTTAAGAACTCCCACTTAGACAGACATCTCTCTATTCATCTAAGTGATCACGTGATCCAAATCAACTAAACCATAACCGATCATCACGTGAGATGGAGTAGTTTTCAATGGTGAACATCATTATGTTGATCATATCTACTATATGATTCTCGCTCGACCTTTCGGTCTCCGTGTTCCAAGGCCATATCTGCATATGCTAGGCTCGTCAAGTATAACCTGAGTATTCTGCGTGTGCAAAAACTGGCTTGCACCCGTTGTAGATGGACGTAGAGCTTATCACACCCGATCATCACGTGGTGTATGGGCACGACGAACTTTGGCAACGGTGCATACTCAGGGAGAACACTTCTTGATAATTTAAGTGAGAGATCATCTTAAAATGCTACCGTCAATCAAAGCAAGATAGGATGCATAAAGGATAAACATCACATGCAATCAATATAAGTGATATGATATGGCCATCATCATCTTGTGCTTGTGATCTCCATCTTCGAAGCACCGTCGTGATCACCATTGTCATCGGCGCGACACCTTGATCTCCATCGTAGCATCGTTGTTGTTACACCATCTATTGCTTCTACGACTATCGCTACCGCTTAGTGATAAAGTAAAGCAATTACAGGGCGTTTGCATTTCATACAATAAAGCGACAATCATATGGCTCCTGCCAGTTGCCGATAACTTTGGTTACAAAACATGATCATCTCATAAAATAAAATATAGCATCACGTCTTGACCATATCACATCACAACATGCCCTGCAAAAACAAGTTAGACGTCCTCTACTTTGTTGTTGCAAATTTTACGTGGCTGCTACGGGCTGAGCAAGAACCGTTCTTACCTATGCATCAAAACCACAACGATAGTTTGTCAAGTTAGTGCTGTTTTAACCTTCGCAAGGACCGGGCGTAGCCACACTCGGTTCAACTAAAGTGAGAGAGACAGACACCCGCCAGCCACCTTTAAGCACGAGTGCTCGTAACGGTGAAACCAGTCTCGCGTAAGCGTACGCGTAATGTCGGTCCGGGCCGCTTCATCTCACAATGCCGCTGAACCAAAGTATGACATGCTGGTAAGCAGTATGACTTATATCGCCCACAACTCACTTGTGTTCTACTCGTGCATATGACATCTACGCATAAAACCTGGCTCTGATGCCACTGTTGGGGAACGTAGTAATTTCAAAAAATTTCCTACGCACACGCAAGATCATGGTGATGGCATAGCAACGAGAGGGGAGAGTGTTGTCTACGTACCCTCGTAGACCGTAAGAGGAAGCGTTAGCACAACGCGGTTGATGTAGTCGTACGTCTTCACGATCCGACCGATCCAAACACCGAACGTACGGCACCTCCGAGTTCAGCACACGTTCAGCTCGATGACGATCCCTGGGCTCCGATCCAGCAAAGCTTCGGGGATGAGTTCCGTCAGCACGACGGTGTGGTGACGATGATGATGTTCTACCGGCTCAGGGCTTCGCCTAAACTCCGCGACGATATGACCGAGGTGGAATATGGTGGAGGGGGGCACCGCACACGGCTAAGGAACGATCCGTAGATCAACTTGTGTGTCTATGGGGTGCCCCCCGCCCCCGTATATAAAGGAGGGAGGGGGGAGGCCGGCCGGCCCTTGTGGGCGCGCCAAGGAGGAGGAGTCCTCCTCCTAGTAGGAGTAGGACTCCCCCTTTCCTACTCCTACTAGGAGGGGAAAGGAAGGGGGGAGGGGGGAAGGAAAGAGGGGGGCGCCCCCCCCCCTCCTAGTCCAATTTGGACCAGAGGGAGAGGGGGCGCGCGGCCCTCCCTGGCCGCCCCTCTCTCTTCCCACCAAGGCCCATGTGGCCCATTAACTCTCCAGGGGGGGGGGGGTTCCGGTAACCCTCCGGCACTCTGGTTTTCTCCGAAATCACCCGGAACACTTCCGGTGTCAGAATATAGTCGTCCAATATATCAATCTTTATGTCTCGGCCATTTCGAGACTCCTCGTCATGTCCGTGATCACATCTGGGACTCCGAACAAACTTCGGTACATCAAAACTTATAAACTCATAATAAAACTGTCATCATAACTTTAAGCGTGCGGACCCTACGGGTTCGAGAACTATGTAGACATGACCTAGAACTATTCTCGGTCAATAACCAATAGCGGAACCTGGATGCCCATATTGGTTCCTACATATTCTACGAAGATCTTTATCGGTCAAACCGCATAACAACATACGTTGTTCCCTTTGTCATCGGTATGTTACTTGCCCGAGATTCGATCGTCGGTATCCAATACCTAGCTCAATATCGTTACCGGCAAGTCTCTTTACTCGTTACGTAATACATCATCTCGTAACTAACTCATTAGCTACATTGCTTGCAAGGCTTATAGTGATGTGCATTACCGAGAGGGCCCAGAGATACCTCTCCGACAATCGGAGTGACAAAACCTAATCTCGAAATACGCCAACCCAACATGTACCTTCGGAGACACCTGTAGTACTCCTTTATAATCACCCAGTTATGTTGTGACGTTTGGTAGTACCCAAAGTGTTCCTCCGGTAAACGGGAGTTGCATAATCTCATAGTTACAGGAACATGTATAAGTTATGAAGAAAGCAATAGCAATGTACTAAACGATCAAGTGCTAGGCTAATGGAATGGGTCATGTCAATCACATCATTCTCCTAATGATGTGATCCCGTTAATCAAATGACAACACATGTCTATGGTTAGGAAACATAACCATCTTTGATTAATGAGCTAGTCAAGTAGAGGCATACTAGTGACTATATGTTTGTCTATGTATTCACACATGTATCATGTTTCCGGTTAATACAATTCTAGCATGAATAATAAACATTTATCATGATATGAGGAAATAAATAATAACTTTATTATTGCCTCTAGGGCATATTTCCTTCAACTACCCCATTAATATGTACCATTCCTCACTCTTAGAGTTTCATGAATCTCGTGGCTATAAATCTGTAGTCCGCTTCTCTTCTTTCTCCTCCAACTTAACACAAATATGATGTGACAATTCCTGTAGTTTATTAACATCATTTTATTATACTAGCTCAACTAGCCATGCTCGCAGGGAGTTGATCAAGTAGCTAACCTAGACCAACTGTAACACTAACACCACTCTTACATTTTATAATGCAGGAAATCTTAATTTTACTGCCTATGTTAAGTATCAACTTGTTAGGCTTCCATGGTATCGCCATTTTTGGGAGTACTTCACCTCATGACTAGTTTTGGGCAAGCCATGCCATGCACGTCACCTTCTTTCTCTTCCACCTTCTTCTAAGCTCTCTTGAATTTTCAGACATTCCGTATCCTCCCTGCATCCATATTGATGTGTTCTCTTTCCTCTTCTCTTTCGCCCCCTCCACTAAACACTAGAATGCTAGACCAATTGTTATGAGATCATCAATGCCCCAACTGCTGTCTCGACCTGGTGCAATCGTGTGCATCACCGACAACGCAGTCGTTCAAACAGAAAAATAGTTTCGACTTACGTGGTTCCATATATCTTTAGAGGGAATTCAAGGGGAAAAAACAGTAGATTATAGTAGAATGAACTTCCATACAGCAATATGTAGTTTCTCTTGATTTTCAATCAATAGATCTTTGTCATCACCACGTTATCAAAATCCCTTCTATACTAGTTAAGTACTTATACGTTCATCATAATGTTTGGGTCAATCTCTTGCTGAGTCACCCTTGCACTTTTCCGTGTTAATGACTCTTGTTTAAGCTAAATTAGCTTGTACCAGTATGCACACAAGATTAAGGCCGCAACACATGCAAGTTTAATACTTGTGCCAACTTTGTTACTTAGGAGTATTTTTATGCTGCCAATGTGAGTTTATAGTTTTATGTTACTTGTCTATCTCGTTGTACATTCTTTCTATCATTACCACACTGATATCCACCATGTATCCTCATGCAGGTATTTCATTGTTGTTGATGATATATGGGATGTGGGTACATGGCATGTTATTAATCTTGCATTTCCCGTCACTAGTGCTGGTAGTATCATAATCACCACTACCCGTATAAATGATGTTGCTGAATCATGCTGTTCAACACCATTCAGTGGAGATATTTATTGCATAAGGCCTCTTGACATGGTGCACTCTAGCCAATTATTTTACACAAGATTATTCAACTCCGAAGAAAATTGCCCCTCATACCTTAAAATAGTTTCTGACCATATTTTGAAAAAATGTGCTGGGTTGCCTTTGGCAATAATTGCCATATCTGGTTTGTTGGCTAATACTGAAAGGTCAGAGGGTCAATGGAAACAAGTTGAAGGTTCGATTGGTCGAGCACATGGAAGAAATCCCAATCTTGAAGGAATGATGAAGATATTGTCACTTAGTTACTTTGATATGCCTGCTCATCTGAAATCTTGTCTCTTGTGTTTGAGTATATTCCCTGAAGATTCAATTATTGAGAAGAAAGTTTTGATAAATAGGTGGATTGCTGAAAGATTGATTCATACAGGAGGATATAGTACAACATATGAGTTTGGGGAAAGGTGTTTTAATGAGCTCATCAATAGGAGTTTGATCCAACCCGTGGAGACAGGCAAATACAATACTGTCAAGAGTTGTCGACTTCACGACACAATTCTTGATTTCATCATATCAAAATCCATCGAAGAAACCTTTGTTACTTTGGTAGGTGTTCCTAGTTTAACTGTTGGGACACACAACAAAGTTCGCCGGCTCTCCCTGCAAGCCGGCAAGCAAAAAGAATTGATAGTGCCAAGAGGCTTCGTGTTGTCCCATGTCCGATCACTTGATGTGTTTGGGGAATCTGTGAAAATTCCTTCTATGGATAAGTTCACGCATTTGCGTTTTCTGGACTTTGATGATTGCAAACAGCTGGAGAACCATCATCTTGAAAATATAGGGATGTTGTTTCAGCTGAGGTATCTGAGCCTCCGAAGAGCGGAGAAAGTAAGTAAGCTCCCAGAACAAATCGGACACCTATGGTGCTTAGAGATACTGGACATAAGAGCCACCTATGTTTGTGAGTTACCAGCATCTATTGTCAATCTCAAGAGACTGGTGCACCTATTAGTCGACATTGAAGTTACACTTCCTTGTGGAATTTCCAAGTTGAAGGCACTGGAGAAACTGAAACGTGTCAAGGTCTGTAACCAGACATTTAACTTGCTGCAAGAATTTGAGCAGCTGCAGAGTCTGAAGGTATTGGCCCTTGATTTTGAGGATTATAATTCTGCTAACCGAGTGAACGCTGAAAATGAGTCCAAGAAAGCTATTATTGTCGCTTCCCTTAAAAACCTAGGGAAGCTTCTCTCTCTAACTGTTTGGGATGGCCCCGAATTTGTAGGGGAATCTGTGTGCCCTATACCACTTAGCCTCCAGAAGCTGAAAGTCCGGTATTCTTTTATTCCCCATGTTCCAAATTGGGTGGGCTCCCTTGTCAACCTCCAGGAGTTAAGCCTTGATCTGGTGGGAGCTGAGGAGAAAGATTTTTATATCCTTGGAGGCTTACCTGTTCTGCGTTGTCTGATTCTGAGAATTAATGGAAGTGAAATTAGAAATCGTGGTTTAACGCCTGAAGTTAAAAGGGTCATAGTCTGTGGTGAAGTTGGATTCCCATGCTTGAGGATATTCAAGTATAATAGTCCGTCTGATGGGATCAATTTGTCGTTCACAGCTGGAGCCATGCCCATGGTAGATGACCTCTCGATAGAATTTAACGCAAAAAGAACTGAGTCTCTCGGTAGTGATTTTGATCTCGGAATAGAAAATCTCCCCAGCCTCGTCAAAATCATATTCATGTGTACTAAGCGGAAAGATTAGCAGAGTAAAGGCTGCAAAGACTTGGGTCATGCATGCACGTGTTATATTTGAGAGATGCACTGCTTGCTTTTGTGTAGTGTGATGCACATACATACGTAATCTAATCACTAATGGCCCATGTTCTGTCTCGGTGCGTGGGATCTGATGTTGCTGTGTAAGTGTACGTAGGATTTGATAAAGATGAAGAAATGCTTCTTAGTAATATCACTCTGCTTTTGTTATTCAGATAAGTTCCTAGGCAGGCAGGTTCAAGGTTCAATATTCACACTTTGGCAGAGTTCACACACAGAGAAAAAAAGCACTTGCTTGGCCGTGCTCCAAAGCCCGAAGGGCCTGTAAGATGATCAAGTATCAGGAAATGGCGGCCAATCACCGGCCAAGAGGGACCAGGCCCAAGAAAAAAAGTTCATCAGCTATTTCTAATAAGCAACCAACCATCGCCCGCATAGAGCGTCTGCATTTGTACCGTCTTTCTAAAAAAACATGAGTGCTAAGATTTTTTTTTTTGCGAAAAGAAAGGATTGTATTAATCAAGGAAGATTATTACAATCCTGTTGGCATAAGGCGCCAATTTCATCAGGTTCATGACGAAGCCAAACGGCTGTACGGAGTTCAGAAATACCCATCTGGGCAAGTGCATGACTAGTTTTATTCTTGTTTCTACTCACATGTGCTATCACATGTTCACGTCCAAGTGCCAGGAGATGCTTGATTTCACCGATGAGGGCAGCCACTGGGGATCTATTGGTGTCAACATCTCTGATCATGTTTGCTGCAGTAAGACAGTCAGTCTCCAGGATAAACGGCAGTGTAGTCCGTGCTAGCGTGAGGGAAATTCCTTCCATGCAAGCAGCTACTTCGGCTTCAAGGGCACTCGTGCATGTCGTAAGGAACCTACAAGATGCAAAAATGATGGAGCCATCTTGGTCGCGAAGAATCATGCCTGCGCCGCCCGTGCCATCCTCTTCTCTCCAGGCGCCATCGATGTTCAATTTGGCCCAGCCCTCCGGTGGTTTGGACCATTGTTCCGGTGGTCTGGTGCACTCCATCCGTTCTATTGGTGACTTCATACGCGAGCTACAGCAGCTTGGCTTGATCACCATTTTCCCTTTGGTCACATCATCGTTCGGCTGAATATAATCATAATGAATGAAGCTGTGAGCTACTACCCGACTAGAAGATGTGCTCTACTGCTCTTGCTCTGCTCGTTTGCAACATCGATCGTAAGCTTGGATCATGCATGCTTGGATGTATTGTACGTTGCGAGCTGTACTACTGCTAGCTTTTGTCTAGTGTTATGTAAGAGATGCGAATACGTAATGTAATGCTTGTGTGTCTCGGTGCATGGGATGTTCAGATTCAAGAAAATGTTCTCTTAGGCCATGTTCGGTTGACAGGGATTTTGAAGAGGATTGGCATGGATTGAGAGGGACTAAACCTTGGGAGTTGGTTTGACCGAACAAAGCCTTAGAATATCACTCTGGTTTTATCATGGAAATAAGTTCCTAGGGAGGCAAGTTTATCATCTGTTGTCGGCTTTGGCAAAGTTCAAACGTGCGTTTCTATGGAATCTCTAAAAAAACATTTCCAGACATTTAAACTCAATCTAAAGACTCTAAGGGCCCTTTTTTTTGCCAAAGAACAAACAATCTGGAGATACTAAGCTCCCATGATTTGAAGCGTTCTAGTGCTTCGTGGATTGTAGGGTCACTAGGACCCACATGTAAGAGGTTGTTTGTTGCTTAGTTCTATTTCTCTTTCTCTCTTTAATCTTTTACATATTTTAATTCATGAGAACTTATTAAGATTTGTGAACATTAAAAACCAATCTTTTTTTACATTTTTAGCTTCATTAATATTTATTACATTCATGGATATTTTTAAAGTTCATGATCATTTTTGAAGTTTGTGATTTAAAAAAAATGAGAACTTATTTAATTTGCAAACATTTTTTGAAATCCATGAATATATTTAAACTTCGTCAACATTTCACGGTTTTGTAAATTTACAGTATTTTTTAAAATCCTTGAAATATTTTATAAAAATTAAAAATAAATAAATAAATAATAATATAGTCATTTTTTCTGAGCTAGGAGTAGGGCGAGCTGAAAAAACTAACCGAGTGAGAGGAGTAGGGACTCAACTCAGCAAGCGAGAGCCCGTGGGCCGACCCATGTGAGTGTTATACCAGGAATTTCATTATTTTAGCGTGGAATATGAGCTCTCAAGAAACTCACACGACCACCAACGCATGGCACCGAGACTGAAACATGTAAAGACACCACAATCACACACCAAACAACTTTATTCTCCTGTAGGAACAAATACTATCTCCAACAAGAACCCGACATGATATACAAATGAAAAAACGCCTTCAGAAAATAATTGAAACACAAGTCAACATAAATAAAATCCAAACAAGACAACTGGCTGTAACAATCTACTAAATATAAATGAATTAATCCCATATGTGAAGAATGGCGCGGCAAAGTGCGTGCTAGCCTCTAGTATACATTAAAATCGACCAACCCTTACATAGTCACCATTACAGAAATAAAAAAAATACGCGAGTGTTCCAGGAGGTGTTTTAGATGGTGTCGAAAGTGTTCCAGGAAGTCCGAGAATGTCTCGGTGATACTCGAGTGTCTTGAAAGGTCCCGGTATATACCGGAAGGTGACAGAAGCTTATGAAAACATCTTGGACATTTTGCAAGGTTCCTAATGAGCCAGAACCCACCGCTATCTTGGTAGCAAGGCTGGCTGGCCACAAGTACTTGGGGGCCAAGCTAACTCGGGAGAGGAGTCTTAGGAAGACTCCATTCCTAGGTCGATCGATCCCTTCACCTATATAAAGGTGGGGGCACACCAGGAGGAACACCACAAGCCCTCGGGCCGACCCATCCTCCCCGGCTGCGCACCCCTCTCCTCTCAGTCTAGATTTGATCTTGATGGGACACCGCTAAGCTGCTTCTCTCTCCAGTTCTTCCTGCATTTTTGTGCTTGTTCCTCGTAGTGCCTCGGTACTGCTAGACCGGTACATGTGGATACCTTAAGTATGTCATCTACTTTGACAGTAGATCGACGGATTGGCCCGAAGAAAATTCTCGTGATTGGGAGGTATAACCTAGACGTGGGAATCGGCGAGCATCACCAACAACTTCTTCCTCTTCTATTGCATTGACTGTTGGTGACATGTACTTCTTCTTAGGATTGTTCGTCCACGAACAAAATGTTTCATAACACATTTTCCTACATTTACTTGGTGATACATTGTTATTGAGTTGGAAATGCACATGTCCACTCTCCTTGAATTACAAACCCTGATCTTTGGGCTCCATTTTCAGTAACTGACTTTTTTCACAACCTACGAAAAGATGTATGGTACCTCCTGGATAATATAGAGGTGCTTCTCCAGATCGACACAATAATGCCACTATTTCCATTCTAAAAGATGCCGAATATGCTAACATGGGACTTATCGATGTGACTTGTTGCAAATAGAGGATTGTGGCACATTAATTTTAAATGTTTTGCCAGTGGAACGAGTCCTCTAACAACTCTGGTGGTGATAAACCCTTCCTTGGATATTTCATCCAATGTGCATTTTCAATAGATTTTGTAGAGTGTTAGTTACACCGAATATGCAAACGTTTCTTTGTCCGCAGCGAATTGTTTTGTCGTGTTAGTTGTACAAAACCAAAACTATCCTTATCTATACCATGTTTTCTATTAAACATGCTTTCAGATGTGAACTAGAGGTGATACCAATCAATGCCGGCCAAATGTTACAAAAATATTGTGTCAGAGACTTTGTTGACAACTGCCCATACATATCCTAGGAGGGAAAACTTTCCAGAGTGTTTCAAGAGTTCTGACAATGATTAACATTTCATAGGATTATTGTGGAACATTTTATTGTGTAGAGTGTTAGTAATTTGTAATATCAATAGCACTGGAGGAGATTTTACCGGCTTAATAGCACTGATAATCTCGACGCGTAGGGAGCACTGCGTCGTTTCGGTCAGAGATAAGTGCGCCAACAATAAAAGAAGCATGTACGTACGAACAAGAAAACATGTTTGGTCTAGCAGCAAAAATTAGTGCGCCAACTTGGTAGCAATACGCCACCAAACGCGGAGAGTACAGCTCATGAAACGGGGGAAGGTTAGCATCTTGGCTTTGTCTTTAGCTATGCAAGTGGATCGCTTACATGTTTAATTAGAGCCACTTGACGCAAGACTAATTGTTTTAACTGTGGACAGTTGATCCAATCATGCAACTAAGCTAGCTAGCGCTATAAGGCTGAGGGGGTAGCATCATTCAGCCTACACAGCTTTCCCATCCATACACACAAAATTAACTAAGCGAGCATCTGAGCTAGCAACAAGCGCAGCCATGGAGGTGGCTCTGGTGAGTGCGGCGACGGGTGCCTTGAAGCCCGTCCTTGGGAAGCTGGCCACCCTTTTGGGCGACGAGTACAAGCGTTTCAAGGGTGTGCGCCGTGAGATCAAATCCCTCAGTAGCGAACTCGCTGCCATGGAAGCGTTTCTTTTGAAGATGTCAGAGGAGGATCCTGATATTCAGGATAAGGTGTGGATGAATGAGGTCCGGGAGCTCTCCTATGATATGGAGGACTCCATCGATGACTTCATGCTGAGTGTCGGAGTGAAGATACAAAACCAGATGGCTTCTTGGAGAAGATGAAGGATTCGTTGGGGAAGATGAAGGATCGTCGCCGGACGGCAACGAGATTGGAGATCTAAAGAAGCAGATCATCGAGGTGGCCGAGAGGAATGAAAGGTACAAGGCCCGTGAGGCCTTCTCCAAGGTCAAGAATACAACCATTGATCCTAGAGCTCTTGCTATCTTTAAGCATGCCTCTGAGCTTGTCGGAATTGATGAACGAAAGGCCGAGGTAGTTAAATTGTTGACTGAAGGTGTGTCAACGCAAGAGCAAGTGAAGCTGGTCTCTATCGTAGGATCTGGTGGGATGGGCAAGACAACTCTTGCAAATCAAGTGTATCAAGATCTCAAAGGAGAATTTAAATGTCGGGCCTTCTTAACTGTGTCAAGAAACCCAGACATGATGAATATCATGAGAACTATTTTTAGTGATGTTAGTGGCCAACGGTACGCCGACACTGAAGCTGGGAGTTTACAACAGCTCATCTCCAAGATCAACGATTTCCTGGTAGATAAAAGGTACAATTTCTTCTCCAACTTATTCATCCTCAAATATAAAATTAATGAAGTTCCATGTGGTTCTTTTGTTCATTGTTTTCATAAATTGCTAGAAAAAAAGGTCAAATGTTTTGTAGTGAAGTTCATTTTCCTGCTAAGTAAATCAAAAACATATGGAGAGAGAGAGAGAGAGAGAGAGAGAGAGAGAGAGAGAGAGAGAGAGAGAGAGTACCCGAAAGCATATATCTTATGAATGACCATGCATGATTTATGTTTTTTAGAATAGTTATGAACTTATGTAGTTTTTCTTAATTCTAAATCTCAGTATGGTTAGATCCACACCTAGGCAGACTTTTTTTTAATTTCATGACCATCTGATCAACATCCCTTCTAGACCAGTTAAGTGTGTATATTCATCCTTCTGTTCCGCCACCCTTTCCTCTTTTCTATGGTAATGACTCATGTTTAACCTATTGTATATCGCCCAACTCTCCATATAATCTTTCAAACTAATTAGCATGTACTCCCTCGGTTCAGAAATCGGAACGTAGGGAGTATTGATATACACACAAGAACTAAGTGTACAAATGTATGAATGTTTAACACTTGTATCAGCTTTCTTAAAGGAGTAGACATTTATGGAGTGCAGCGTTTTAGTGCCTGGGCTCAGAAGTGGATTACCGACATTTATGTTGCTATTGTGAACTTGTTTATAGTTTTATGTATTTGTTTATATTGTCGTATAATATTTATATCAATATCATAGTGATATCAACCGTGTATCATGTAGGTATTTTGTTGTTATTGACGACATATGGGACGTGGATACATGGCATGTTATTAAGCTTGCATTTCCCGTGACTAGTTCTGGAAGTATCATAATCACCACTACCCGTATAAATGAAGTTGCTGAATCATGTCGTTCAACACCATTCAGTGGGGATATTTATTTCATCAGGCCTCTTGAAATGGTGCACTCTAGGCACTTATTTTACACAAGACTATTCAATGCCAAAGAAAATTGTCCCTCATACCTTAAAACAGTTTCTGAGCATATTTTGAAAAAATGTGCTGGGTTGCCTGTGGCAATCATTGCTATATCCGGTTTGTTGGCTAATATTGAAAGGACAGAAGGTCCATGGAAACAAGTTGAAGATTCGATTGGTAGAGCACTTGAAAGAAATCCCAGTGTTGAAGGAATGATGAAGATACTATCACTTAGTTACTTTGAACTGCCTGCTCATCTGAAATCTTGTCTCTTATGTTTGAGTATATTCCCTGAAGATTCTGTTATTAAGAAGAAAGTTTTGATAAATAGGTGGATTGCTGAAAGATTAATTCATACAGAATCCGGATATAGTACTTCATATGAGTTTGGAGAAAGGTGTTTTAATGAGCTAATAAACAGGAGTTTGATCCAACCTTGGGAAACAGACATGCTTGGAATCGTAACGAGTTGTCGACTTCATGACACAATTCTTGATTTCATCATATCCAGATCCATCGAAGAAAACTTTGTTACTTTGGTAGGTGTTCCTAGTTTATCTGTTGGGACACACAACAAAGTTCGTCGGCTCTCCCTGCAAGCCAGCAAGCAAAAAGAACTGATAGTGCCAAGAGGCTTGGTGTTGTCTCATGTCCGATCACTCGATGTGTTTGGGGAATCTGTGAAAATTCCTTCTATGGATAAGTTCAGGCATTTGCGTTTTTTGGACTTTGAAGATTGCAAACAACTTGAGAACCATCATCTTGAACATATAGATAAATTGTTTCAACTCAGGTACCTGAGCCTTCATGTGTTGGAGAAAGTAAGCAAGCTCCCAGAAGAAATCGGACCCCTATGGTGCTTAGAGATACTGGAGTTAAGAGGCACCTCTGTTTGCGAGTTACCAGCATCTATTGTCAATCTCAAGAGACTGGTGCACCTATTAGTAAACCAGAATGTTACACTTCCTTGTGGAATTTCCAAGCTGCAAGCACTGGAGAAATTGAAGCTTGTGAGTGTCTATAGCCAGTCATTTAACTTCCTGCAAGAATTTGAGGAGCTGCAGAGTCTAAAGGTATTGACCCTTGATTTTGAGGATTATAGTTCTGCTGGCCGAGTGAACGCTGAAAATGAGTCCAAGAAAACTATTATTGTCGCTTCCGTTACAAATCTAGGGAACCTTCTCTCTCTAACTGTTTGGAACGGCCCTGAATTTGTAAGGGAGTCTTTGTGCCCTATGCCACTTAGCCTCCAGAAGCTGAAAATCTTGCGTTCTAGTATTCCCCATGTTCCAAAGTGGGTGGGCTCTCTTGTCAACGCCCAGAAATTACGCCCTGATTTGGTCAGAGCTGAGCAGGAAGATTTATATATCCTTGGAGGCTTACCTGTTCTGCATTGTCTGATTCTGAGAATTGATGCAAGGGAAATTAGAAATACCACATTAACAGAAGAGCCTGAAGCTACAAGGGTCATAGTCTGTGGTGAAGTTGGATTCCCATACTTGAGGATATTTAATTATGATAGTCGGTGTGATGTGATGAATTTGACGTTTGGGGGTGGAGCCATGCCCATGGTAGATGACCTCTTGATAGAATTTGATGTGATAGAATTTGATGTAGCAAAAACTGAGTCTATCGGTACTAGCGGTGATTTTGAACTCGGAATAGAAAATCTCCCCAGCCTCGTTAAAATCAGATGTCAAGTATGGGGATATGTGCAGGATAGAAGCAGAGTTGAGGCTGCAAAGGCTGCCATTCGGAAAGCAGCCAACGCACATCCCAACCGCCCTACTCTATACTTGAACTGATAATGCGTTGCCGGAATCGAGGTACTAACTTTTTCTCCCGTATGACATGTACTTTAATTCGATCATGAGAGGGAACAATTCCAATTAGGCTGCAACTCCAAAGGTTCATCAATACTGCGTTTTTGAGATCGAACAATTCATCATTCTCTGCGAGGATAGATCTGCCTCCCTCAGGTACGTACTTAGTCAAATCTATATCTTTATTCTGGTTATTTATACTCACAGCATCCCTAGGTAGAGAACTGCCTTCTGCACCCTTCAGATAGAGATACAGCATATGTGAGGTGCCTGCAGTTTTCTAATCTAATGCGCTACATTGGGTTATATATGGGCCTTCCGTTTCGTGATAATGTGAGAAAGATGACAAGCAAGTAACTGTGCTGTACAAGTGTACACACATTTGCTTGTTTGTGAATTAATTGCATGCGTTTCCTCCTCTATGCATGTGTGTTTGGCCAGTCTAAACTCAACTGAACTTTGCATAAATAAATCCTCCTCTATGCATGTGTGTTTGGCCAGTCTAAACTTTTAACTGGAAACATGTCATTCTTCAGGTTCAGGCAGAAGATGTCGTCGATGCTGTCGTGCCGTGGGAGAATGACACCAAGCACAAGGTGGCCCTTGACGTCAAGCTCAGAACATAAGAGGTCTCGACTCTGAATCTGAACCTTGCCTAGTTCTCATGCTCACCTCTTGTGCGACAGAATCATGGTAAAACATGGAACCTGTGCACACAGACATGACAACAAGCATATATAATTTGGCACCATGCTCATTAACTTTGTGTACTGATCTTCTTCATCCAGATTGCATGAGAACCGGACTGAAAGACGGAGTAGGCGAAGAAGATGCGGAACCGAGACGCGACGAGCCAACGACAAACAAGAAGTAGGCAGAGTAGGAGAGGGCTGTCATGGAGACAAGGACGCAGGAGGGGATGATCAGGTGCCGGGAGACGACCGCGGCCGGGCACGCCCAACGAAAAAAAAATGCTCGGTTGCTTCGTCTGGGCAACCAACACACACATAGATTACGTTTACGTACGACCCGAATAATCGTGGTGTAGCTAGAAGATGTGATCTTCATCAATGTACGAAAAGGAAGATGTGCTCTTGCTTTATTCTTTCTAACACATCGATCATACCCCTGTTTAAACAGTTTTCATCCGGATTGCCCTGTTTTGTTTGCAACTCCTCCCTTCTGAATGAGAAAACAGAGCACCAGCTGTGCTCGTCAAGAAAACGAGAACTGAAAGAACAAACATGGGATGCTGGGAGGGTGGACATGGCACACCTGACCTGATACACGAACTGAGACCAATTAATGCTAAGATGGATTAAACATGGCATATCTGAAATCCAATCAAAAGGATGTGTGGTAGCATCTGAAGGACGGTCGACGGTCGGCACAATGTACGTACACCGCAAGCACGCTGCATGGACGTGTGGTTGCGCTCCAGCTCCGGTGTGCCAATCGATGAAACACTGGAAAGAAGCCTGGCTAACGCGTCATACTAGAGAGAAGTCACAACTCTGCGATCTCCATTTCCAAGCACGTGGGATGGATCTTTCTGTACTAGTGAGAGACTGAAACAGTTCCTAGCCGGCGGCCAAAGACACAAACACAGGCATGAACTGCTCGGTCAGGGGAGAAAACAGTGTAGCGGTACAGCATGAGAGGAGCACAGACATGTTTCATGAGAGGATTTTTTTTTTGAAACTATGATGATTTTTATAGCAAATTCGGAAACTATACACCCTAATGCATAAAAATCCAAATTATCACCCCGTCGGCCTAAGGTTGGCCGAAGAGGGACTTTTCGGCCAACCATTGGACAAAAAGGACATTTCGGCCAACCGTTGGCCAAAGAGTCCCTCCTCGGCCAATGGTAGGCCTAAAAGTGGTCTTCGGCCCCTGTTTTAGAAAATTCATATCAATTAGGATTTTTAGTATTTTAATTTGATTCTTTTTTGCATTAGATTAGAAATTTTATGAAGTTTCTGTAGATATCAAGTTTGACTAGATTTGAAAGTTTGAATTTGAATTTTCATGAATTTGCTCAAATCACTAGATTGCCTATAATTTGAGCTAGGAGTATATTTTTAGATGTTTCTTTTTGCTACTGGTTCTTTGTGACTTTGTTTATCAGTAGTTACTAATTGGTGAATTTAAGGATTATTTAAAATTAGGTTTTTACGAAAACAGTTATGTTTTTGTGTTTTATAGGTTTTGTGTTATTTCTTTTAATTTTAATTGCTTTAAATTGTTTTCTTTATGATTTTGACATATTCTTTTAGTTTCTGTTAAGTTATTAGTAGATATTTTATTTGTAGTACTTTTTGTATTTTATTTCTTTTATCCTCCATTTTCTTTCCCGCCGTTCTTTCCCTCCATTTTCTCCCGCTATTTTTTTGCCGCCATTTTCTCCCGCCATTCTTTGCCGCCATTTTCTCCCGCCATTATTTGCTGCCATTTTCTCCTGACATTTTCTTTCCCGTCATTTTATTTGCCACCATTCTCTCCCTCCATTTTCTTTCCCACCATCTTCTTTCCCGCCATCTTCTTTCCCGCCATCTTCTCTTCTCAACTTCTAAAACGAGCCTCATGGTGTCCACGACCGTAGATAACATGGCGGGAGAAAATGGCGGCAAAGAAAATGGAGGGAAAAAGATTGCCGGAAAGTATATTTTTTTCATGTATAAAACGGCAGTGGCTTTACAGGATTTATAAGGCACTTTTAATTATAAACTCCTATGAAGCTCAAAACAAGTTTTCTAGTAGGATAAAGAAATAAAATACAAAAAAAATACTACAAATAAAATAGCTACTGATAACTTAACAGAAACTAAAATAATATGTCAAAATCATAAATAATTTTTTTAAAGCAATTATAATTAAAAAAATAGCACAAAACCTATAAAATACCAAAACAGAATTGTTTTCATAAAAACCTAATTTTAAATAATCCTTAAATTCACCAATTAACTACTACTGAACCAGTAGCAAAAAAATCATCTAAAAAAGTACTCCTAGCTCAAATTATAGGCAATCTAGTGATTTGAGAAAATTCGTGAAAATTCAAATTCAAACTTTTAAATCTAGTCAAACTTGATATCTACAGAAACTTCATAAAATTTCTAATCTAATGCAAAAAGAATCAAATTAAAATACTAATAATCTTAATTGATATGAATTTTCTAAAACAGGAAAGCATGTGTTGGCCGAAGACCACTTTTCGACCTACCATTGGCCGAAGAGGGACTCTTTGGCCAACGGTTGGCCGAAAAGTCCTTTTTGGCCAACGGTTGGCCGAAAAGTCCCTCTTCGGCCAACCTTACCTTAGGCTGAAAAGTCCCTTTTCGGCCAACAGAAGGCCGACAGGGTGATACTTTTGATTTTCGTGCATTATGGTGTATAGTTTCCGAATTTGCTATAAAAATCATCATAGTTTCAAAAAAAAAAATCCTCATGAGAGGAGCACAGACAGGTTTGTTGATCAAGATTGTAACAAACTAAAACTGTGCAAGCTAGCCTAGGTTAATGTTCTGTATTAATAAACAACCACATGCCCTCTATGGAGGTTGGAACACCTCAACCAATCACCAAAATTTACAGTGCCACTCGCAACATGGACACTGACAACTGGCGCCTTGTCGTATCACCTCTCACCGTGAGAGCGTACACATTCAGTACCAAACCATTGAGGGCGGCATCAGCATTTCAACCTTACCACCATCACCATTGCTATGGTAACACATCTTGTCTTAGCCAAGGCCACCTCGGTGGCCAAAACTTTGCCATGCTTGTTGAAGTGGCGCATGAAAGAGCTATCCGCGCCCGGAGACTGATTCTGCATGACGAAACTGAAGAAGGGCTTATTGGACCATTTTGCTCATCTTTCCTTTCGGATAGAGCTACTTACTAGAGTCCGATGACATGCTTTTGGAGCCTCCAGCCTTTCCTTAATTACCTGGACAAAAACATGCTAGGTTATGGACCATGCCACCTTATATATGCCAAACACACATGGCGCGCGCGCGCACACACACGCACACACACGCACACACACACCTGCATGTCATCATTTATGAAGTACTCCCTCTGTAAACTAATATAAGAGCGTTTAGAACTTTAGATCACTATTTTAGTATTCTAAACGCTCTTATATTAGTTTACGGAGGGAGTATAAGATATGATCTTCTAGTCGCTGTTGAAAATAGTCAAATGTATTTTTGATCAAGAGAACAAATAGTTAGGACTAGCTTCTGACGACAACACACATGAAGCTTACAAAAAGGTTCCTCGTAATAATATCTTCATTTGTGAAATATAAGATATGATCTTCTAGTCAATGTAGAAAATAGTCAAATATATTTGATAAAGGGAACAAAATTTAAGACTAGCTTCTGACGACAACACACGTCAAGCTTATAAAGTTTGTACGCCGTGTCAATTTTTTACATATAGTCTTAATCGGGAATTAGTACTCCCCTAAACTAGATAATACCTCACATGTTGCGGCAGGAACCCACGGGAATTTGTTGCAATATATTATTTTGATGAGATTTGGTTGTCTGGAATTCAAATATGAGACTAAAGATCAGAACTACACATGATATGTTATATTAGATTATTATTTTGTTATAATATAGTATTTATTAAGTTGTATTTCTCATGCATGTTGAGAGAAATAAAAGTAGTGGGGTTGATAAAGTGGATGTGTGCATATATTGGGAATTAGCACCCTCCGAGTTATACCATTGGATGAGACAAAAAGACCTCACATGGAATCAAAATCAGCTCGCACTCCACCATTTCCCCTTCCATCATTAGGGCCATGTTTTATAATTTCTTTCTCAAACATAGAAATGATCATATATTCTGAACTATATGTTTCAATTTGGGTCTGGTTTGACAATTATTTTTGTTTTGACAAAATGTTCAAAACAAGAGCAATATTTAATATGTTTATTCAAATTAAAAATTCATTATGAAACAAGACTAAGTTGATGTTCAAACTCAAACAATTAACTTTTTAAAAACATTTTCAACATTTGTCTTGTTTCAAAAATCTCGCCAAAAGAAAGATTACAATCAAAACATATCTGAAATCGGGCATTCAGGGCAAAATATAAGCCCCCTTTTCTAATTAGACAAAAAAAATTAAGCACACGAATTTATTAATAGGAGTGCAAGATGTGGAGTGCGGGTTGAGTTTCTTAATATTAATAGGACTCTTGCAAATGCGCCAAAAATCGATCTCCCATCTAGCTCATATTCCTTAGTTTTCAATCTAGTGGTCCACATAACGCCGGTGCATTTGTTGCACAGCTTCGTCAGTAGCACTAGATATGTTCTCCTCCCCAGGCAGCTGTACAACTTTCTCTACCGACGACCTAGCCCCCCGCCCCCTCCTAAAAAGGAAAAAAAAACACTCCCGCGCGTGTGAATCCGATAACCCTCATCCTTGCCTGCACCGGTGACGCCGTGGCCAGAGGCGTCGTCTCCATCGATCACTTGCAAACTCCTAGCTTGGCCTCACTCACCACCGGAATTCTGATGAATGCCGAGTGCCACGGACACTCGGCAAAGAGCCGAAAACTGCCGGCAAAGTTTTTGCTGAGTGTCACCCTCAGCAAATGTCACCCGGCGTACGTCAGAATTCCAGTAGTGATTGGGGGCGCCGTGGCCAACCATGTCACCTCTGTCTTAGACTCTGATTCTCTCCCTTGTACTCCGTAACAGACTGACGCTGCAAAATTGTCTGAGTAACTAGGGAAATAGCAAGCGCGGGTCAGTGATCAACCCAATACCACTAGTAGAAAAACACCTAATAGTCCCGGTTCGTCAGGGCATTTAGTCCCGGTTCATGAACCGGGACTAATGGGCCGTTACTAATACCTCCACCCATTAGTCCCGGTTCAAACTAGATCCGGGACCAATGTGCCTCCACGTGGCCCTGTGCGCCGAGCCCAGTCAGGGGGCCTTTGGTCCCGGTTGGTGGCTCCAACCGGGACCAAAAGGCATCCACGCATCAGCATTCCAGTGGCTGGGGTTTTTTTTTAAAGGAGGGGAGGTTGGGGGTTTTGGGGGGTTAATTTAGGTGTTTCATATATTGTGTTAGCTAGATAATTAATAGAGAGAAGTGTCCTCTCTTATGTCCGTGCTTGGTCGACGCTACGTACTATATATACATAAGTGATCGAGAGAACTATTCAGTACAGAAGTTCGTCATGCATACCGAGAGAAGTGATCGATCGACCTCTCCTTCTCCGAGAGATTGGTCGAACAACAAGTTTTCGTATCATGTATCCGACGCTACTGGCTACATACATGTACAATATGTATAAGATCTCTTAATTACAAACCCCTAGCATTTGAAATCAATTTCCACATGGTATTCTCCGGCTTTATTGATGACGTGGTCAAGAAAGAATCCCGCCAATTCCTCTAGAATTGCTTTCATGCAATCTGGTTCTAGGAGTTCATTCCGCATCTGCCATGTCTAATTTGAAGAAGGGGGTTAATTAATACATATATATGAATGAAACTCAACAGAAATGATGGTGTAATAAAAAGAAATTATGATTATTATTGCTTACGCACTTCATATTGTCTTTGAGAGTAGCCCCGCTTGTTTTTCAAAGTCGCGGTGTGGATGAACTCGCACACGTAGTATCCACAGAAATCATTCCCTTCCTCCTGCCATAAGCACTTTACGAGAAATAGAGGTCAATCAAACTGATAATGAAGCATTATAAATGGCATTGATGAAAGTATAGCTATAGAATCAACGGGAGATGCGCGCAACTAGCTAGCTAGTAGTACTTACTTTCGGCCATTTATATGTCAACTCCTTCGGCAGTCCCGGAGCTTCTGCGGTGAACTGTTTCCAAACCCTGCAAGACAAAGAAAATTATTACTATTACTTGAGATATCAGGAAATGAACAAAAAGTTGCCGATATGGTGCGATAATGATCGATTGAACTTACTTGCTGAGCATTTCAGTGATGTCCGCATAGGATTTGGGATCTTTCCATCTCGAGTCTAAGACGGTTACTAGTCCACGCTCAAGCTTAATCTCCAGAAGAATATAGTGGTACCTGCGCACGCATGCATAACTCATCAATTACATTACTATAAGCTCGCTTGAGTAATAAGGGAAACCGAATATGCACACGACAGTAACACTCACGGGCCATTGTAAGGAAAGAGTATGGTATCTTTGTTTTGATTTTTGAGCAACGATCGTAGCAAGTTGTCCTCAGCCTCTTTGACATCCTTTTCAACCAGAAATACATCTATGATATTTGTGTTAATGAACCCAATATCATAAATTTCTTGTTTTTTGCACTCGACGATCTTCAATCTGCATAATATATTGAGGATAATTAATTATAAATACATGCAATGAAAGAGCCGAGCTATATATAGAGACTTAATGACAGAAATAGTACTTACAGGTAGTAGCAAAAGACCATTAATTTATCGAGGGCCTTTTGATTGAAGAACTCGAAGAACTCCTCAAATGGAACAGTCAACAGATCATTTACAACGAGATCGTGCTCCTCTTTAATATGCAGATACAAAGCATTCTTACCCTCAGACTCTCTGCAGGTTTCCATGTACCAATTATGGAATCTTCGCATCATTGTTGTCAGAGATTTTTCATCTTTGACGAGAGGCTTCCCGTACTCGTATTTGTGTTCGTCCACCTCCAAGAAATCAGGAAGTGCATCGTCAGGCAGGTAATCGTCAAGATTGCCATAACCGGCCACCGTCCCCGGAGCATTAGACACATTGAGTGGGGGCACGATTGCTGTGCTTGTTCGCCAAGCTGGGCAATTTTTTCCCCTTTGCTCGTTCTTTTGACCTTTTAGCACTGACAGTAGTTCTCGACCGCTGGGCTTGGAGATATGTCTGTTCAGTAATGCGCTCATAGTTGGTTCTCGACGGAGACTTTGGTGGTTTCCTCAGGGCATTGATAGTGCGCTTTTGCTTTCACCGGATCTACCTTCTCCTCTGGAGGTGGATGTCTCTTTGCTTTCACCCCTTCAAAGAACTCCTTCACGTGGGTCCGCACAATCGTATCATTTTCCTCCTCGGACCTCTCGTACGGTAACTTCTCTAGAGGCTTGAGAGATGATGGACCGTATTTGTATTGCCTCCCGCCTCTGGTTGTGCTGCTAAACGCCGGAGCAGACGGAGCGGCTGCGGCGTCTGTCTTCTTTCGTGCTTGCTTACGAGGTGGAGGAGAAGGAGTACGACGCGCTGGAGCAGCCGGGGCGGCGGCAGGTCTCTTCCGCCCTTGCTGGCGAGGCGGAGAAGGAGGATGCTGCTGGCTGCCCGGGAGCGCCGGCGCAGGTGGAGAAGGAGGCGGAGTGCCGCCATGCGTCGGAGAAGGAGGCGGAGTGCCGCCACGCGTGCCCTGATCGTCACTCGCCGGAGGAGGAGGCGGTGGAGGAGGCGAAGTGCCCTGACTCGCCGGAGCAGGAGGAGGAGGCGGAGGCGTCCAGTTCAAAAGGTTGATGAGCTCCTTCTTCCATAGGCATGGAGTCTTCAGAGCAGAACCCAGCCTAGTCTCCCCTTCACCGGTAGGGTGGTCAAGCACGAGGTCCACAAATCCCTCCGTTATTTCATCCACCATCACCTTAGCATATCCTTTTGGAATCGGCTGACAGTGATAAGTTGTGCCGGGTCCACTAGGATAAACTTGGCCAACAGCCGCCTTGACCTTCAAAGTCATCCATCGCGCCATCATGTGGTAATTTTTAGACTCCGTGATACCATCCACGGGATAGCTGGCAGGAGCCGTCAAGACATGCTCCGGCTGAAGCAGCTCGGTGGAAGCCACGCTGCTTCTCCGCTGAGATGGCGGGGTAGCTTCGGGGGAAGCTTCGGCAGGTCGTTTGCTGCGATCTGCTGCTTCTCATTCCTCTTCTCGATCCTCTAGCCCCATTACCCTTTCGTGCAGCGCCTGCAGTTGGTCCTGCTCCAGTTTCTTCCTCCTCTCGTGGGTTTTGTAACCCCCTGCGTCCGGAAAACCAACCTTCCACGGAATGGAGCCTGGCGTGCCTCGTGTCCGTCCAGGATGCTCAGGATTCCCAAGGGCCATTGTGAGCTCGTCCTTCTCCCTGTTTGGAAGGAATGTCCCTCGCTGCGCTGCATCAATATAGTGTCAAAGGTTCTTGACTGGTATTTCCAGTTGCTCGTCCGCCCACTGGCAAAACCATGTTACAGGGTCCAAGGTTCCGCCAGACCCGAAGAACCAAGTCCGGCAACGGTCTGGCCATCTCATTGTCTCTGGTTTGATCCCTTTTTCAAGCAGATCATTCTCAGCCTTGGACCACTTAGGCCGGGCTTGCAGGTAGCCACCTGAACCCGTGCGATGGTGAAGCGTCTTCTTCGCAGCATTTTTCTTGTTTGTCTCCGACATCTTCTTACTCTTTTCCGATGTCTTGTGGGCCACAAATGCGGGCCAGTGATCTTTAGCCTTCTCATATTTGCCGATGAATTCTGGTGTCTTTTTATTTTTGACAAACTGGTTCAGCTCTTTCCTCCACCTCCTCATTAGGGTTGCCATCTTCTTAAGAGTACAAGACTTGATTAATTCCTCTTTAAATGGCTTCTCCGGATCCTCCTCTGGCGGTAGGGTGAAATTTGCCTTCAGCTCAGTCCAAAGATATTCTTTCTGCGTATCATTGACATAAGACACCTCAGGGTCTTCCTCCTTAGGCTTATACCATTGCTGGATGCTGATCGGGATCTTCTCTCTAACAAGAACCCCGCACTGAGAAGAAAATGCCTTCCTTGTCCGGATGGGTTCAATCGGTTCGCCGTCGGGCGCGATTTCTATGATCTCAAACTTTTCATCCGAGCTCAACTTTTTCTTTGGGCCTCGTCTCCTTACCGAAGTTGTGCTCGATCCAGAGGGCTAGAAATTATAAGGAAGAAAGACGAGAGTAATTAATATGTGTACATATACCAAAACAATGGAAGCATCAATTAACTAGTCAGCACGGGCTTAACTAATATATATACCTGGCCGGGCTCGGTTCGGTCACCGGAGCAGTCAGCACGGTCTCCTTCTAGTTCCTCCATTGTGTCACCGGAGCCATCATGAACATAGTCCTGTTCTTGTACCGGCATTAATGGGCCGAAGCCATCATGAACATAGCCCTCTTCTTCACCCCGTTCTTCCAGCTGACCAACAACGGCGTCGAGAAGAAATGACGCAACTTCATCCTTCCATTTGTGATTATGTCCCTCAATATTGCTTCTGTTTCTTCGTCTCGGCAGTGCTCCATAGTTTCTGCAAATATTTACAACATGTTTATATATGGTACAGATGGAACTAGTGGCAAACGTAGAACTAGCCAGCTAATCACAATAAGGAATCATGTTAGTGGCCTCGACGCTGCTTCTCTAGGGTTTGGGGTGTCCTCGAGAGTTTTGGTCGAGCGAAAGGGCCGAGGGGGGGGGGGGTATTTATATCGATCGCCCCTCATGTCGAAGTTATCTCGAGGGGGTTATATCGACAACGACGAGAAAGGAAAATAATTAAGGAAAAGGAAGAAAAGAGGAAGAAGGAAGAAGGAAGAAAAAAAAGAGGTTTCTATTTTTTCTTCTTCTCCTCTATTTCTTTCTTCTTCTCCTCTTCTTTTTCTTCTTTTTTCCTCTTCTTATTTATTTCTCCTCTTCTTCCTCTCCTCTTCTTCATCTTCTTATTTTCCTTTTTCCTCTCATTCTTTTTCTTCTTGTTTCTTCCTTCTTCCTTCTTCCTCTTTTCTTCCTTTTCCTTATTTTACTTTAAATTTCTCCTCTACACTAACCTAAAATGCACTAACCTAAAATCTATATCCAGTAACAACTTAAAAAAATAATACATCTATGAAAAAATGCATATATGAAAAAAAAACATCATCATATCATCAACAGAAAAAATAGTATTTTTTCTAAAAATCTATCTTTTGCATATATACATCAACATATATATACACTAACCTAAAATGCACAAAAATGCTATCGGAGAGGGGGTATATCGACCCCCCTCATGTATATATCCACATACATACATCTATACATACATATATGTATAAATTTTTGCATATATAAAGTTTTTCTAAAATCTAACTTTTGCATATATGAACATATATACACAGAGAACATATACATATATACACAGAGAACATATACATAAAATGCACAAAAAAAGAGGAAAGGGCGCCGGCGGCCGGACCGAAGACGGCGGCGTGTGGTCGGGGCGACGACGACGGGGTTGGGGAAGGGGCGGCGCGCGCGGCGACGGCGACGAGGTCGGGGAAGGGGCAGCGCGCGCGGCGACGGCGATGGGGTCGGGGAACGGGTGGCGCGCGCGGCGACGGCGACGGGGTCGGGGCAGGGGCGGCGCGCGCGGCGACGGCGGCGGGGCCGGGGCCGGCAGGGACGGCGGGCGCGGCGACGGTGTCGGGGCAGTGGCTCGGCGGCGGCGACGGCGAGGTGGACCAGCCTGACTGCGTCGGGCCAGGGCTCGGCGGCGACGGCGACGAGGAGCAGAAGGCGTCGGGGCGAGAAGAAACAGATAGATTTTGGCGAAAACTGCTAAGTGCTGTATATATACAAAGGGCATTGGTCCCGGTTTGTGACTCCAACCGGGACTAATGCCCCCCTTTAGTCCCGGTTGGTGCCACCAACCGGGACCAAAGGCCTCTTTTTCGGCAGCCCAAAGGGCGGGAACCGTTGGCCTTTGGTCCCGGTTGGTGGCACCAACCGGGACTAATGCCCCCCCTTTAGTCCCGGTTGGTGCCACCAACCGGGACCAAAGGCCTCTGTGCTGCCCGTCTCGGGGCCAAAGTTTAGTCCCACCTTGCTAGTCGAGAGGGGCGCGCAGTGGTTTATAAGCCCCACTGCCGCACCCCTCTCGAGCTCCTCTCCACCGCAGGCTTTCGGGCCTACTTGCTATTGCTTTGCCTGATGGGCCTTCTGGGCCTACTACGGGCCTGAATCCTGGCCCATAGTAGGGTTTCTAGTCGTATTCAGGCCGTGGGGGCCCAGTAGGGGGCATTTTTTTGTTTTTTTGTTTTCTTTACTTATTGTTGCTATATTTATTTTTTCAAGTTTTTTTCTTTTGTTTTCTGCATTATTTATTTTCTTTTGTTTTTGCTTTATTTTTTAATTGTTTTTGCTTTTAGTTTTAGGAAAATTATAAACTTTCTGTTAGTGCCATTAGTTTTCAAATTTGAAAACACTTTTTTTGTTTTTTTGTTTTGTTTCTTGCTTTATTTATTTTATTTTGTTTCTACTTACAACAAAATACTTATTGTTGTTTTTTTCTTTTGTTTTCTGCATTATTTATTTTCTTTTGTTTTTTGCTTTATTTTTTAATTGTTTTTGCTTTTAGTTTTAGGAAAATTATAAACTTTCTGTTAGTGCCATTAGTTTTCAAATTTGAAAACACTTTTTTTGTTTTTTTTGTTTTCTTTCTTGCTTTATTTATTTTATTTTGTTTCTACTTACAACAAAATACTTATTGTTGTTTTTTTCTTTTGTTTTCTGCATTATTTATTTTCTTTTGTTTTTTTGCTTTATTTTTTAATTGTTTTTGCTTTTAGTTTTAGGAAAATTATAAACTTTCTGTTAGTGCCATTAGTTTTCAAATTTGAAAACACCTTTTTGTTTTTTGGTTTTCTTTCTTGCTTTATTTATTTTATTTTGTTTCTACTTACAACAAAATACTTATTGTTGTTTTTTTCTTTTGTTTTCTGCATTATTTATTTTCTTTTGTTTTTTGCTTTAGTTTTTAATTGTTTTTGCTTTTAGTTTTAGGAAAATTATAAACTTTCTGTTAGTGCCATTAGTTTTCAAATTTGAAAACACTTTTTTTGTTTTTTTGTTTTCTTTCTTGCTTTATTTATTTTATTTTGTTTCTACTTACAACAAAATACTTATTGTTGCTATTTTTAATTATTACGAGGGCCGAACCATAAGACATTAAAGCATTTCAAATGAACTATGAAAAAGTTGAAAGTTGGCATGGTATCATAAATTGACCCACATAGCATGTGCATGTACAAAAGGGACAATGGTATCATACTCGTCAGTTACAAAGTTGGCATGGTATCATCATAATAGTTGCGGGAGAAAGTCTTCACTTTTTCTTCGCTTGTGTCATTTGCTTATTGCGCCGTAACCATGGATAATCTTCATCGTTTATCAGGATGCTGGGGTCAGCCTTGACTTTGAAGGGAGAAATTTCATGAAACTTTTCATAATCTTCAGACATGTCTGTCTTGTCCTCCACTCCCACGATGTCCCTTTTTCCTGAAAGAACTATGTGGCGCTTTGGCTCATCGTATGATGTATTCGCTTCCTTATATTTTCTCTTTCTCGGTCTGGTAGACATGTCCTTCACATAGATAACCTGTGCCACATCATTGGCTAGGACGAACGGTTCGTCAGTGTACCCAAGATTTTTCAGATCCACTGTTGTCATTCCGTACTGTGGGTCTACCTGTACCCCGCCTCCTGACAGATTGACCCATTTGCATTTAAACAAAGGGACCTTAAAATCTACTCCGTAGTCAAGTTCCCATATGTCCACTATGTAACCATAATATGTGTCCTTTCCCTTCTCGGTTGTTGCATCAAAGCGGACACCGCTGTTTTGGTTGGTGCTCTTTTGATCTTGGTCAATCGTGTAAAATGTATTCCCATTTATCTCGTATCCTTTCCAAATCAATACAATCAAAGATGGTCCCCTGGACAACAAGTACAGCTCATCACAAACAGTGTTGTCACCTCTGATACGTGCTTCCAACCAACTGCTAAAAGTCCTGATGTGTTCACATGTAATCCAGTCGTCGCACTGCTCCGGGTGTTTGGAGCGCAGACTGTTCTTGTGTTCATCGACATACGGGGTCACCAAGGTAGAGTTCTGTAGAACTGTGTAGTGTGCTTGAGACCAAGAATATCCGTCCCTGCATATTATTGAGTCCCTTCCAAGCGTGCCTTTTCCAGTCAGTCTCCCCTCATACCGCGATTTAGGGAGACCTATCTTCTTAAGGCCAGGAATGAAGTCAACACAAAACCCGATGACATCCTCTGTTTGATGGCCCATGGAGATGCTTCCTTCTGGCCTAGCGCGGTTACAGACATATTTCTTTAGGACTCCCATGAACCTCTCAAAGGGGTACATATTGTGTAGAAATACGGGGCCCAGAATGACAATCTCGTCAACTAGATGAACTAGGACGTACATCATGATATTGAAGAAGGATGGTGGGAACACCAGCTCGAAACTAATAAGACATTGCACCACATCACTCCTTAGCCTTGGTATGATTTCTGGATCGATCACCTTCTGAGAGATTGCATTGAGGAATGCACATAGCTTCACAATGGCTAATCGGACATTTTTCGGTAGAAGCCCCCTCAATGCAACCGGAAGCAGTTGCGTCATAATCACGTGGCAGTCATGAGACTTTAGGTTCTGAAACTTTTTGACTGCCATATTTATTATTCCTTTTATATTAGACGAGAAGCCAGTCGGGACCTTCATACTAAGCAGGCATTCAAAGAAGATTCCCTTCTCTTCTTTGGTAAGAGCATAGCTAGCAGGACCTTCATACTGCTTTGGAGGCATGCCATCTTTTTCGTGCAAACGTTGTAGGTCCTTCCGTGCCTCAGCTGTATCTTTTGTCTTCCCATACACGCCCAAGAAGCCTAGCAGATTCACGCAAAGGTTCTTCATCACGTGCATCACGTCGATCGAAGAGCGGGCCTCTAGGTCTTTCCAGTAGGGTAGGTCCCAAAATATAGATTTCTTCTTCCACATGGGTGCGTGTCCCCCAGCGCCACTCGGAACAGCTAGTGCACCGGGACCCTTTCCAAAGATTACGTGTAAATCATTGACCATAGCAAGTACGTGATCACCGGTACGCTTAGCGGGCTTCTTCCGGTGATCTGCCTCGCCTTTGAAATGCTTGCCTTTCTTTCGACATTGATGGTTCGTCAGAAGAAATCGACGATGACCCAGGTACACATTCTTCCTGCAGCTTGCCAGGTATATACTATAGGTGTCAAGTAAATAGTGCGTGCATGCGTGGTATCCCTTGTTTGTCTGTCCTGAAAGGTTACTGAGAGCGGGCCAATCGTTGATGGTCACGAACAACAACGCCTTTAGGTTAAATTCCTCCTATTTGTGCTCATCCCACGTACGTACACCGTTTCCATTCCACAGCTGTAAAAGTTCTTCAACTAATGGCCTTAGGTACACATCAATGTCGTTGCCGCGTTGCTTAGGGCCTTGGATGAGAACTGACATCATAATGAACTTCCGCTTCATGCACATCCAAGGAGGAAGGTTATACATACATAGAGTCACGGGCCAGGTGATGTGATTGCTGCTATGCTCCCCGAAAGGATTAATGCCATCCGCGCTTAAAGCAAACCATACATTCCTTGGCTCACTTGCAAACTCATCCCAGTACTTTCTCTCGATTTTTCTCCACTGCGACCCGTCAGCGGGTGCTCTCAACTTCCTGTCTTTCTTACGGTCCTCACTGTGCCATCGCATCAACTTGGCATGATCTCCATTTCTGAACAGACGTTTCAACCGTGGTATTATAGGAGCATACCACATCACCTTCGCAGGAACCCTCTTCCTGGGGGGGGGGGGGGCTCGCCGTCAACATCACCAGGGTCATCTCGTCTGATCTTATACCGTAATGCACCGCATACCGGGCATGCGTTCAGATCCTTGTACGCACCGCGGAAGAGGATGCAGTCATTAGGGCATGCATGTATCTTCTGCACCTCCAATCCTAGAGGGCATACGACCTTCTTTGCTGCGTATGTACTGTCGGGCAATTCGTTATCCTTTGGAAGTTTCTTCTTCAATATTTTCAGTAGCTTCTCAAATCCTTTGTGAGGCACAGCATTCTCTGCTTTCCACTGCAGCAATTCCAGTACGGTACCGAGCTTTGTGTTGCCATCTTCGCAATTGGGGTACAACCCTTTTTTGTGGTCCTCTAATATGCGATCGAACTTCAGCTTCTCCTTTTGACTTTCGCATTGCGTCCTTGCATCGACAATGACCCGACTGAGATCATCATCATCGGGCACATCGTCTGGTTCCTCTTGATCTTCAGCAGCTTCGCCCGTTGCAACATCATCGTGCACATCGTCTGGTTCCTCTTGATCTTCAGTAGCATCACCGTATTCAGGGGGCACATAGTTGTCATCGTACTCTTCTTCTTCGCCGTCTTCCATCATAACCCCTATTTCTCCGTGCCTCGTCCAAACATTATAGTGTGGCATGAAACCCTTGTAAAGCAGGTGGGTGTGGAGGATTTTTCGGTCAGAGTAAGACTTCGTATTCCCACATATAGGGCATGGACAACACATAAAACCATTCTGCTTGTTTGCCTCAGCCACTTCAAGAAAATCATACACGCCCTTAATGTACTCGGAGGTGTGTCTTGAACCGTACATACATTGCCGGTTCATCTGCGTGCATTATATATAATTAAGTGTGTCAAAAATCATTACAGAACATCATGAATAGATAATTAAGTGACCAAATTAATAGAAGTTCATCATCACATGAAAACCAAAGTACATACATAGTTCTCATCTAACAACATAAAGCTCTGCAGAGCATCTAAATTAATTAAACCATACACTGAAACTATATAAAACATTTCAATGCGAAAACAAATGCGATCATAATCGCAACCAATGTAACAACTGATCCAACGGCATAATGATACCAAGCCTCGGTATGAATGGCATATTTTCTAATCTTTCTAATCTTCAAGCGCATTGCATCCATCTTGATCTTGTGATCATCGACGACATCCGCAACATGCAACTCCGATATCATCTTCTCCTCCTCAATTTTTCTAATTTTTTCCTTCAACAAATTGTTTTCTTCTTCAACTAAATTTAACCTCTCGACAATAGGGTCGGTTGAATTTCCGGTTCAACAACCTCCTAGATAAATAAAATCTATGTCACGTTGGTCGGCATAATTGTCATAAACAATAAATGAACCAATAGTTATGAAAAGATAATATATACCATATCTGAATCATAGACAGGACGAGGGCCGACGGGGGCGGATACCAAAACCATCGCACTATATAAGATGCAATAATAAAAGTAAGAAAATTATACAAGTATCTATATAAACATACAAGTAAGAGTTTTTTTCCTTTCAGAAAGAAGATAAGAACAAGAGGCTCACCACGGTGGTGCCGGCGACGAGATCGGCGCGGGCGATCGACGGCGGTGAAGACGGGGACGGGACGTGACAGACCGCTAAACCTAGACAAATATTGAGAAAAATGGAGCTTGGAGGTGGAGCTTGGAGAGGAGAAAACTTAAGTAGTGTGGCTCGGGCATTCCATCGAACACCTGTGTGCATAGGAGGTGAGCTAGAGCACCACAAAGCTCTCTCCTCGCCGGCCACGAAAAACAGAGCAGTGAGAGTGCTCTGCTCGCGGGGTATATATAGGCAATTAATTGGTCTCGGTTCGTGGCTTGAACCGGGACTAAAGGGAAGCCTTTGATGCCGGTTCAGGCCACCAACCGGGACAAATGGTGGTGGGCCAGGAGCAAGGCACATTGGTCCCGGTTCGTCCCACCAACCGAGACCAAAAGGTCCAGACGAACCGGGACCAATGGTCCACGTGGGCCGGCCGGCCCCCGGGGCTAACGAACCGGGTCCAATGCCCGCATTGGTCCCGGTTCTGGATTGAACCGGGACTAATGAGCTGACCCGGCCTGAACCAATGCCCCCTTTTCTACTAGTGTACTAGTGACCCGATCGCACAACAATGGTGGAGGCTTTGAATCAAACAATGATTAGCTTGTGTCATATATACCTGGACTGGAGCAATGGCAGGCAGGGACACGAGCCACAACCCGCGTCGTATTTACGATCACTCCATTTGGACGGCAGATACCCCATGAACTTGGTTTATCCATCGATAAGGTTGTGCCTGAACACGCCGAGCGTCGACTTGCCGGAACACCGCTGGAAGAAGTAAACACACCCGCCGATCACATCGTCCTCCACACCATGGAACCTCGCGGCATCCACCGAGAAGCTGCTTGGGAACCCTAGAAACATGACACGGTCGGCGAAGCTCAGGCTTGGGAACCCTAGAAACATGACATGGCCAAATACCGGTCCACCTTAGCGAGCATGGGGGCAAAGTCTTCGATCTTGAGCTTGTCGCAGGAGAGCGGCAACCCCAGGTAAGTTTGCGGGAAGGAGGCAACCGTGCACTCGAAGGCGGCCACCACGGCCTCGAGCACCCCCGGGGACACATGCATGGGGACGAGAGTGCTTTTGGCGAAGTTGATGACGAGCCCCGTCGCGGTGGCGAAAAGGTCGAGGATGACACGCAGCCGAGTCGCCCCATCTGGACAGGCGCGCATGATGATCAGCGTGTCGTCAGCGTACTGGAGCACCACCAGCGGCGCCCCCTCACACAGCGGACTTATCCAAGTCGTGAGCGAGAGAGGTTATTATAACATGCTAGAAAATTATGTACTTCTTGATGTATACGGTGGTTACTTGTTAGAAATGAAATGAAACTGTATTCTTATAAGACCAAAGGCTTGTTGATCAACATTGTAAGAAAACGTAAACTTTGCAAGCTAGCCGAGTCTATTGATAAACAACCACATGACCTCAAGGGAGGTTGGAACACCTCAACCAAGCACCAAAGTTTGCAGTGCCACTCGCAACTTGGACACTGATAACTCGCGCCTTGCTGTATGACCGCTCATCACGAGAGTATACCCATTCAGTACCAACCCATTGAGGTGTGCACACGGCTTGCAAAACTCTGTGCGACCTTTATTTTCCATCATGTGGGATGAATCTTTCTGTACTAGTGAGAGACTGCTGCCGTTGTCCCGCTGAATCACTTCCTAGCCGGCGGCCACACACAAACACACACGCATGAACTGCTAGGTCAGGGGAGAAAACAGAGCAGCGGTACAGCATGAACCATGAAGAGAGGAGCACATACAGGTTTCAGGCAACCAATGCCTTGGTTTTCTTTCTTTTTCCAACTGAATACTGGCTAGACTGACCAACTCACCTCTAGCTGTCTTATCTTACACAGAAGCATGACAAGTCACAAGTGTGTGATATATATACCCCTCTCATCGGCTATAGAGGTGTGCCCACGGCTTGCGAAATTATGTGATTGTCAACCATGTGAGATGGATCTCTTTCTGAACTAGTACTAGATATATTCTGAGCTTCTACTATCCGAAAGAAAAAAAAACACATTTACTCTGATCTCAGATCAAAATCACAGTTGCCCGGCAAACATAAAAAGGCGAGTGATCTTGGGCCATGCATTAAAATTCAGTAAAGGGGTTAATAGACAACCAGATCACTGAGAGCGTAGGTGCAACAACCAGCCAGGGCCATGTGTCTACTTTGCCTGCCCGCTCTACCAAAGAAAGACCGACCAAGGAAAAAAAACTGCTGTCTTGACTTTTTTTTTGTCAGGCCGAGCACAGGTGAATTTGCGTCTTACCTTGTTGATGTTAGTTGCTCCAACCATAAGTTAAATTTTTTCTATACTATTTTTTTCTATTACTCTGTGTTCAGATGTGAATCAGATTTGTTTACTTTCTCTCCTCCTTTATTTGCAGCCAATCATCAGTTATCCTACATGGCAGAGGAGGCAAGGAGGCAGGAGGAAGTGATCAGGTGCTGGGAGACAGCGGCGGCCAGGCACGGGTCCAAAGGGATCATGCCAACCGAGAAAATGCTCGGCTGCTTGCTTCGGCTTACCAATCAAAGCACAAGACGAAAATGCTTGGCTGCTTCCGCTTACCAATCAAAGCACACAAGGAAAATGCACGGCTGCTTCGGCGACGGCGTCCATGGATGTCGTATTCCTCTTTCCAGGTTCCGTTGTGGTTTTCCCACTTCTTCCGTCTTGCTACGTGAAAACTTGATATTCGGATCGAACGGTGAAGGTGTTTCGTGGTCGTGCCCTTCTTGAGGGCATCATCTTGGATTCCTCGGTCCCGCGTTGTTCGTCTCACATCTCCCCGGACGATACTTATTTTGGTGATGGGTCTCCGTCTACTGTAAGCGGGTCTTTTCTGCGCATCATTTGTGCGCTTGATAGTGGTTGGGGTTGTGTGTCAGTGCGCACCATCCTTGTATCTTGTCTTAGGTGTCTGTCTGAAGCGTGCGTTTGTATCGGATGCTTAGATGTAAATGATGGTTGCTTTATATATATAATATAAAGCGGGGAAATCCTTCTTTGTCAAACATAGAAGCCTAGTTGAAATTTGATACTACCGAGAGTAGAGAGTACAAAAGGTTAGCCGCCACTACTTTTCCAATCAGGCATGTGCGTTGCGTCTTTCGTGTCACTGATTAGTGCGCTAACCATAGAAAATAAGCGTTGTGCCTTGTGAGTCACCGATTAGTGCGCCAACTAGGAGAAAAAGCGTGTGTCTTACATGTAGAAAGAATTTGTTTCGTGCAACTGGGCGTGAGTAACGTGAGCCCATGAACGTGGTAATAAGAGACTTGTTAAGCTAAAAGGTTAACTAAACTAAAAATTAATGAGGCACCGATTAAGATACTACAAAGGGGGGGGGGGGGGGGGGGGGGGGAGTAGCTAACTAGCTTTAGTTGCCATCTGATGATGCGGCATGGTTAAATGTTTACTATACTTTTGGACTGGACCAACTTAGCAGCAGCGACCATCTTAGCTTAATTGGCAATTTCGGGATAAGAGAAACATGTCTTTAGCTAGTATGCAACTAGAGCAACTTGACCCAAGGTTAATTGATTAATTATGGCTGGCCGATGTAACTATGCTTCCTAGCTAGCTATAAGGCTGAGAGTGGGTAGCATCATTCGGCCTACACCTGCTTTCGCATCCACGGACAAAACCACTGAGCGAGCGACCATCTGAGCTAGCACTACGACCAACCATGGAGGCGGCTCTGGTGAGTGCAGCGACGGGGGCCTTGAAACCCGTCCTGGAGAAGCTGGGCGCTCTGGTGGGCGATAAGTACAAGCGGTTCAAGGGTGTGCGTGGCGAGATCAAATCGCTCACTCATGAACTAGCCACGATGGATGCATTTCTTCTGAAGATGTCGGAGGAGGAGGATCCTGGCGCTCAGGATAAGGCGTGGATGAATGAGGTGCGGGAGCTCTCCTATGATATGGAGGACTCCATCAACGACTTCATGCAGAGTGTTGACGCCGAAGATACAAAGCCAGATGGCTTCTTGAAGAAGATGGAGAACTTGTTGGGGAAGATAAAGGCTCGACGCCGGATCGGCAACGAGATACAAGATCTGAAGAAGCAAATTATTGAGGTGGCTGAGAGGAATGAAAGGTACAAGGCCCGTGAGGCCTTCTCCAAGAACAAAAATGCAACCATTGACCCTAGAGCTCTTGCCATCTTTCAGCATGCCTCCGAGCTTGTCGGAATTGATGAACCCAAGTCTGAGATAATCAAGCTGTTAACTAAAGGTCCGTCGACACAACAGAAAATGAAGTTGGTTTCCATCGTGGGATCTGGAGGAATGGGGAAGACAACTCTTGCAAACCAAGTGTATCAAGATCTCAGAGAAAAATTTAAATATCAGGCCTTCTTATCCGTGTCAAGGAATCCAGACATCATGAATATCCTACGGACTATTCTTAGTGCAGTTAGTGGCCAACTTTACGCCAACACCGAAGCAGGGAGTATACAACAGCTCATTATCAAGATCACTGGTTTCCTACTGGACAAAAGGTACCATTTTTATTTAAACTTCTCGTCCTCAAGTATATAGTTAATAAAAGTTCAAAAAAAGAGTAATAGCTAATAAATTTATTAAGATATTTCACATCAAAATCATCTTATATTTTTGTGTAATAAAAATAGTTATGTGTAGTCTTATGTCCATTATTTTTCTTATCAGTTGGTACAAAAAGTAATGGTCAAATGTTTCTAGTCATGTTCATGTTGATGCCAAGTAAATAAAAATAAAGAGAGTATCAAAACCATATATCTTACAAACGTCCGTACAGTGATTTCTATTTTTTTTACATTGGCATTATAGCATCTTTGAGATAAAGCTACTCCCATCATTGAGAATATGACATAGCCTTAGAGCAACTATAATAGAGGGTTTATAGTCGAAAATGTGAATAGAGCTTGGCCTCCGTGAAGGCCAAATTTGAAATGATCAAAATTCATATATGTGCATTTCAAAAAAATGAAAAAAATACAGATATACTTAGAGATATAATGTACAATCGTGTAAATCTTTAGGACGAAATACATTAAATTGAGTGCTACAAAAAAATATGCGCCTTTCTTAGAGTATGTGCAGCCGGATATGTCAAAATATGGCCCCTCAAACGCCCGCGAACGCGCCCGGGCACGTCCACGGGAAGTGACCGGGCACGCCTCAAATTTTACAAGTTGTATCCGGACATCTCATACTAGATTCTTAAATCCATACAAAGACATGCAAACGAATTAAACCTATGTACTATGTTGATCACCTAGCTATTGCTCGTCAGAGATGTCTATGATCTCCGTGCCCGGCTACGGCAGCATGGGCGGCAGTTGTAGCTCCGGCTCCTCCGGTGACTCCGGGTGCTCCGCTCCGGCCTCCTCCGCCTCTATCTTCGCGTCGAGTTCGGCGAAGAGCGCATGGGACGCCGCCTGCTCCTGCCGGAGGAATGCCCTGTTGGCCTCCACGTAGGCCTCATCCTGGAGGGAGGTGGATGGACTAGGGTTGCGGGACGCCGGTCGGGTTAAATAGGCAGCTTTGGTCTCGGGCGGCGAGCCGGAGGGGCGCCACACGGCGTTCACACTGTGGCGACGGAGGAGGTGGCCATCGTACCGCCGGGTTTCCAGGTGAGTCCACATGGGACCCCTTCGTCAGTCCAACATGGCGGGCGTGCCCGGGCGCCCCCATATCCGGCCCATATTTGGGCCGGATATGAGGGGTGCTGGTCAACCCGGCGTTTGAGGCCCTTTTGAGGAGCTCTTCTTGGTCAAATTTTTGCGACCGGGTGACCTGCCCGGTCGTATGAGGCGGGTTTGAGGCCCCGACTGTAGATCCACTTAGTACATGCATTATTATCTACAAAGTCCATGATTTTCTTTTGCACAAGTCGCATCTTAAGGTATTTCATTCTGAAAGTTTACACACATACACATCACATCTTTGTATACTTATACATATTTTTTCAGTTGTGTTTAATTAGAGAAGTTCGAGAATTTTTTTTAATTCGGGCTCCATGGAGGCCGAGCTCCAAAATACCCTACTCAGTTATAATCTGCTTACATATTACTGTTGTCTATATGGAAGAGAGAAACAATGAAAAATGAGGAGAATGGGCTCTCCTGCGAGTGCCTACCTCTACATTTGCTCCAAGGCAAATATAATATCTAACAGCCAATCTCATCACGAAAGTGTGCTTCTGGTGAACAGTAGAATTGAAAGAAAAATAAAATAAATTCCAAACATTCTAAGCTTTTTTTGTTGTAACCTTTGACAACAGTTTTCTATGCTTGAAAGTTTTCATCACAAAATGACATTCGTAGAAGTCATGAAAAAAATCAGTACTCGAAGATGCTTTCAAAAATAGCATCTTTTGAGTACCTTTTTTTTGCCACGACTTTCAGGAATGTTCGTTCATGATAAATTTTTGCAAGCACATAGAACATTTGTCGAAGGTTACCACAAAATTGTTTTGGAAATTTTTGAATTATTTTACTATTTTTCCTGATTTTACTGTTCACATGAGCGTTTGAGCTCAGGTGCAAATACTCCACATCCATCTCATCATACGTACCATGAGCAAGGATAACACTAGAGCCGATTTGCTCGCTATATCTCATTAACATGTTAACTATGGTTAGTCTCATAGTCCACCTAGATAATAGTTACCTATAAAAATATACTACTTCATTAATACCTAGCCTATCTCAATCTAAAAGTTTCTTAGAGCCTGTGCTACATCTGCCTATAATTTTACAGTCCGCTTCTCTTCTTTCTCCTCCAACTTGGCACAAATATGATGTGCCAACTCCTGTAGCCTGATTACATCATTTTATCATACTTGCACTAATAGCCATGCTACGGAGTGGATCAAGTAGCAAACATCAGCCCATTCTAACACTAACACCACTCACACATTTTGTCATGTGGGAAAAGTTCATTTGCTGCCTATATTAATTATCCGCTTGGATCGCTTCTCTTTGTAAGTCTTATGAACTTCTGTGATATCGTCAACCATTTGTTGGAGTACTTTATCTCATGAGCAGTTTTGGGCGGGTCATTCCATGTACGTCACCTGCTTTCTCTTCCACCTCTCCTTCTGTGCTCCCTTCAATCTTCAGACGTACCAGATCGTCCATGCATCCCTATGGACATGTCACATGTTATCCTTCCTCGTCTCTCTCGTTCCTTCCACCAAACAGTGCAACGCTTGTTTACGGCGACCAATCGGGATATCTTTAACCGGTTTGGATGGCGGTCATGTAATAGGATAGGCAATTAGCTTACCTACCTTTTTTAGCCAGCCGGTTGTGGCGTCTTTTCCTGGCTAGTTTGCGTATCTAGCCTTTTACGCTCTGTGTGAGCTGCTTTTTCTTTCTTTCAGTTTGAGACTTTGGAACTTTGTTGGCACAATTTGTTTCTCGGTTAATAAGATGGCCATATGCATCACTCTTGATGCAGAGGCCGGGGAGCCCCCCTTTTCGAAAAAAAAGTTGTGATGAGATACCGAACGCCTCGGCCGCTGTCTCAAGCGGTCGTGTGCATCACCTACAACGTACGTAGTCTCTTAAACAGAACAAAAAAAGTTTGGAGTTAAGTGGTCCCATTAATCGTTTAGAGGGAATGTAAGGAAAACATAGTTTAGTAGAAATGAATATTTTCATATAGTAATATGTACTAGCTTCTCTCAATTTTAAATACCAGGTTGTTTGGATCCACCGCGGCGCGTGTGCTGGAGCCCTAGCTCCGCATCCGCAGCCAGCGCTCTCCTTCTCCTCCGTCCCCTCCTGCTCCTCGGCACTGTTGGAAGGCGTTCCGTGCATCACGGACGACCATGGGGCCTCATCTTCCCTCACCTAGTTGAGGTTTCAGCGGCGCAGCCAGCCACTCATTGGCGTGTGGAGTTCGGCGGGGCTACCGGCGGCGGGGACGCCCGAATCTGATGGCTGTTGGGCTGGGTGGCGGTGGTGCCACCCCACGGCGTTGGTGGCGGGGGTTCGGTCGTCGTCGCCCCGATATGGATCTTGCCATGCTGCTAATGGCTCTGTTGGCGTTGTCGGTGCTGGTCCGCACATGGAGCGCTCGATCTGGTGGTGGCAGCCACTGCGAAGAGGGCACCTCCTTCCCGGCGGCAGAGGGTGGTGCCGATGTTGATGGGTGTCGTCCTTGGCTGCTCGAGCATGCAATGAGATGGTGACGAGCATGGATATCAGATCTAGGCTGCCTTATGAGCCCATAGTTCTGGTTTGATGCCGATGACCCTGGGATGACCCTCCCCTTATTCTTCGTCCTTTCCTGCCGGCCGACGACCTCCATGTTCCCGGATCAGGTGGCTGGTCAGGACGCTGGGATTGTGGGCTCTGGATTGGGTGAAACCCTTTACCCACGGCGACGGTCACGATGCTGGTGACGATCCGAGGGCGACTCTTCTTCATGTAGGCGGCATCGATATCTATCTCGGGCCATCCTTCTCCTGGTCCCAGGTGAGAACCCAAAAACCCTAAGATTGGGCGGCCATGATGTTATGGCAACTTTTATCTTCTTGAAGGCGCCGCATTGGGATGGCCGGTGGAGTGGTGGTCGAGGCTTCGACACAGTCTGCCGGTGTTGCACCACTGGTGTTCCTGCTCGGCATCTTGCGGTGGGCTTCATGGTGCTTGCATGAGGTGGTGATAATGTATGGGGTGTGGTCTACGAGGTGAGGTCGCAGTGCCTGTCATCCTCTCCTGGCAATAGTTTGGTCTTGTCTATGCGCTCTCGGGGGTGAGTTGTTCTACCTACCGATAGGGTGGCGCCCTACGATCCAGGACGAGAGGGTAGGGGGGCTTCTTCGGAGGTAGAGATGGATGGTGGGACTATAGTGTTGGCCTCATGGGAGTTGTGTGTGGTCTTCCTTCGGAGGCGGACTGCTCCCTTGTTGTGCTTGCACCGATGGCATGACCTGTAGTTGCTGTAGGCTCCAATGTTCTAGCTTGTTCTCGATCCATTCAAAGCCTGTTAGCTGTTCTTTAGCATCTTGTATCCTTGTAACTTTCTTTTTTAATTTACTTTTACTTTTAATTTGTCAGATGTTTCTATGGTTGAAATGGATGGTTGATGCTTTGTATATAAAGTGGGCAAAAGCCTTTTTCAGACACTTCTATCAGCTTTGTTACTTAGGAGTATATTTTTATGTTGCCACTGTGAACATCTTTTTAATATTATGTATTTGTCTATCTTGTTTGACATTCGTTAAATCATTACCACACTGATATCAACCATGTACCCTTGTGCAGATATTTGGTTGTTCTTGACGATATATGGGATGTGGTTACATGGCATACTATTAAGAATGCATTTCCTGCTACAAGTTCTGGCAGTATCATAATCACCACTACTCGTATAAATGATGTTGCTGAATCATGTCGTTCAACACCATTTAGTGGAGATATTTATTGCATAAGGCCTCTTGATATGGTGCACTCTAGGCAGTTATTTTACACAAGACTATTCATCTCTGAAGAAAATTGCCCCGCATATCTTAAAAAAGTTTCTGAGAATATTTTGAAAAAATGTGATGGGTTGCCATTGGCAATCATTGCTATATCTGGTTTGTTGGCTAATACTGAAAGGACAGAGGGTCCATGGAAACAAGTTGAAGATTCAATTGGTCGAGCACTTCAAAGAAATCCCATTGTTGAAGAAATGATGAAGATATTGTCACTTAGTTACTTTGAGCTGCCTGCTCATCTAAAATCTTGTCTTTTATGTTTGAGTATATTCCCCGAAGATTCTGTTATCAACAAGAAAGTTTTGATAAATAGGTGGATTGCTGAAAGATTAATTCATACAGAAGCAGGATATAGTAGAACATATGAGCTTGGTGAAAGGTGTTTTAATGAGCTCATCAATAGGAGTTTGATCCAACCTGGGGAGACAGACATCTTTGATAGGGTCAAGAGTTGTCGACTTCATGACACAATTCTTGATTTCATCATATCCAAATCCATCGAAGAAAACTTTGTTACATTGGTAGGCGTTCCTAGTTTAACTGTTGGGTCAAAATGCAAAGTTCGTCGGCTCTCCCTGCAAGTCGGCAAACAAAAAGAACTAATAGTGCCAAGAGGCTTGGTGTTGTCTCATGCCCGATCACTTGATGTGTTTGGGGTATCAATGAAAATCCCTTCCATGGATGAGTTCAGGCATTTGCGTTTTCTGGACCTTGAACATTGCAGACAACTGGAAAACCATCATCTTGAAAATATAGAGATATTGTTTCAGCTGAGGTACTTGAGCCTCCTTGAAGCGAATAAAGTTAGTAAGCTCCCAGAACAAATCGGACATCTATGGTGCTTAGAAATACTGGAGTTAAGAGGCACCTCTGTTTGTGAGTTGCCAGCATCTATTGTCAATCTCAAGAGACTGGTGCACCTATTAGTAAACCAGAATGTTACACTTCCTTGTGGAATTTCCAAGCTGCAAGCACTGGAGAAATTGAAGCTTGTGAGTGTCTATAGCCAGTCATTTAACTTCCTGCAAGAATTTGAGCAGCTGCAGAGTCTAAAGGTATTGACCCTTGATTTTGAGGATTATAGTTCTGCTGGCCGAGTGAACGCTGAAAATGAGTCTAAGAAAACTATTATTGTCGCTTCCCTTAAAAACCTAGGGAACCTTCTCTCTCTAACTATTTGGGATGGCCCCGAATTAGTAGGGGAATCTCTGTGCCCTATACCACTTAGCCTTCGGAAGCTTGCGGTTTGGCGTTAAAGTTTTCCACATGTTCCAAAGTGGGTGGCCTCTCTTGTCAACCTCCAGGACTTATGCCTTGGATTGCTCGGAGTTGATCAGAAAGATTTATATATCCTTGGAGGCTTACCTGTGCTGCATTATCTTGTTTTGAAAATTGATGACAGCGAAATTAGAAATAGTGCTTTAACAGAAGAGCCTGAAGTTAAAAGGGTCATAGTCTGTGGTGAAGTTGGATTCCCGTGCTTGAGGAAATTTGTTTATGATAATCGGTATGCTTGGATGAATTTGACGTTTGCTGCTGGAGCCATGCCCAATGTAGATGACCTTTTGATAGCATTTGACCCAGAAGAAACTGAGTCTGTCGGTACTAGTGGTGATTTTGATCTCGGAATCGAAAATCTCCGCAGCCTTTTGAGAATAAGATGTGGACCACGGAGGCACGATAGCAGCAGAACTGAGGCTGCCATTCGGGAAGCAGCCAACAAACATTCCAACCACCCTAGTCTATCCTTTGATTGGTAGAGATATCTTCCATTGATGATATGTTGCCGTAATCAAGGTGCTAATTTTTCTCCTATAAAATACCAAGCAGTACTTCAATTCGCAAGATTTATGTAACTCTCTCATTCCCTCATACTTATATATGATCTGGTTGTCTGTCTTTTCAGCGCAAGGCACAGTCCCGAGTAAGCTGCAATCTTGTAAAGGTCGCCATGCACGATGGTCTCCTCAAAAACAAAAAGTAGGCTGCAATCCCCGAGGTTCATCACTGCATTTGTGAGATCGAATGATTCATCATTTTCTCCTCTTGCAGGTGCTTATTCAAACCTGTATGGCTGTATCTCTATTTTGGTTGTCGTGTATACTCCCAGCAGCATCCTCAGTCTTACCTATAGATAGTCGTAGCACATATGTGAGGTGGCTGCAGTTTTTTAATCTTATAATGCACGCTGTTTGGTTGATGGGCCTTGGTTTGGTGATACTAATGTGAGAAAGATGTATGACAGGCAGGTAACCGTGCTGTATGTGTACAGATTTGTTTGTTCGTGATTTAATTGCATGCATTTTCTGGAAGATTCTTTGGTACATGCTGAAGCTTTCCTTGTCGAAATGGAGTGTTAATTAGTTTGTCCTGTACAGTTCAGGATTGATACTTCATTTTTTGATCCTCCTTTACCCCTTCTTGGCTCATTGTTTTGTCTTCAGCAATTTCTTTGATCCTTCATTCTTTCTACGTACCACTGTTAAAATTTGATGGATTCACAGACGCGGTGCTGGCCAAGGGAAATTTGAAGGCGTGGGGGGAGAGCCAGAAGAGCAAGGCCGACAACAGGTTGCCCAAACTCAACTGAACTTTGCATAGCAGAACTCTCCTCTCTCCATGCAAGTTTCACCAGTCTTAAACTGGATTAATGATGTGTTTCAGGGCCGAGCAGAATAATATTTCATTGAAGAACTCCAAGAATCTAGACGGCCGTCGAGGAGAAGGTCCAAACACGAGAGGTCTCGACTCTAAATCTGAACCTTACCTTCCTGGCCGGCTCTTCAGTTAGTTGGCAAATTCAGATTCAGAGCAACACGCAAGGATATGCTCACGCTCACCTCTTCTGTGACAAATCACAAAAAGGCTCATGGTAAAACATGGAAATTGTACGCACACATGAGAACAGGTACGTGCAACTTGTGAAAAATACTCTCCGTTCCAAAATAGATGACCCAACTTTGTACTAAAGTTAGTATAAAGTTGAGTCATCTATTTTGGAATGGAGGGAGTACGTAACTATTTTTTTGTACTGATCTTCGTCTAAATTTTGCAGGAGAAACCGTAGAAGAAGATGCGGAACCTGGTGTCCTGGTTGTGACGATCCACATCAAGGAGGCAGGAGGACATGATCAGCCGCTGGGAGACAACGGCGGCCGCAGGGACCAATAAAATGCTCGGCTGCTTCGGCTTAGCAATCAAAGCACGCATAGATTACGTTCGACCTGAATAATCACGGTGAAGTTGACGATACCTTTCTGGAAGATGTCCTATTGCTTTATTCGTTTCCAACATTGGTTTGGTCATAAGCTTTGATCATGGATGTAGTATATCCCCGAAAGTGAACTCTGGTTTTCACGGCTATTTAGACATTTTCTAACCCTAATTGCCCCGTTTTGTTTGCAACTCCTCCCTTGTTAATGAGAAAGCAGAGGCGAAGATGGACTGAATTTTTTTTTTCAAGGATGCGTCAAGAGGTTGGTGCATCAGAAACATAGATAGGAAGTGCCAAGAATGGCAAACAAGTCTTTACAACTCCACAGCTTACAAAGCCAAAAAAATGATCCACATGCGGATCACTCGCCGCTATCCAACCTCACTACTCTACGTAGCAAAGAGCCGTGCTCACGGAGCAAACCCGCGGCCCTCCAGTCCTGCCCCTCCTCGTCAATCCTCCTAAGCACTACATCTGCCGAGGGGGAAGTACCATTGAACACTATGTCATTCCGGTGTCTCCAGATCGTCCATGCCACAAGGGTGACCACCGTCCAAATCTCTTTCCTTAGATGCTTCTGCGGAGTGAGGGCGGTCCACAATTGCACCAAGGTAGCATCTGCCGTAGGCATCCAAGAGGGCTTACCCCGCGTATTGGTAATACAGGACCAAACTTGCCTAGCAAACACACACCCCAACAGCAAGTGGTCAATGGTCTCCTGGGCTTGGTCACAAAAAGGACATGCGGAGGGGTGAGGCAAGTGACGTCTTTGGAGTCTATCTGTTGTCCAACATCTGTTCCGTGCCGCAAGCCATGCAAATACCTTGCAAGTGGCCGGCGCCCCGGATCTCCAAATCTGAGTAGCGCCGTTCGCCTCAATCCTACCCGCAAAACACGCCATGTAAGTGGATTTAGCCAAGAACTGCCCAGAGCTGTCCCAAGCCCAATGGATCCTATCCTTTGTCCCTGGCGTGAGATCCACATCCTGCATCCTGTCCACCAGAGCAATGAACTCGAGCAGAGCACGCGTAGTCATGTCCGGGGAAATATCTTGCCACCATCCTTCCACCATGGCCTGCCTGACCGTCTTCAGCCGCGCTGGCTTTCTCACAAAAGCATACAGGTTAGGCATTAGCTCCTCAATCCGGCCATCCAAGAGCCACCAATCAGTCCAGAAGCACGCTGATTCGCCGTTTCCAAGCACGCAACGTGTTGCCGCTCTGTAGATCCCCAAGGACTCGCACGATACTTGCATATTGAACTCGTTCCAAGGTCTGTGGGGGTCAGTTCTCTCGAGCCATGGCCATCTTGCCCGCAGCGTCGCGTTCAACAGTCTCGAATTGGGAATCCCCAGGCCGCCGAGCTCCTTGGGTGTGCAAACCTGATCCCAAGCCACCAGACAGTGGCCTCCCTGCACGTCTCGACGCCCCTACCACAGAAATCCACGGCAGATCTTGTTGGCTGCTGTAATAGTCTTGACAGGCAGATCGATCGCCATCATGGCATGAATAGGCATGGAGGCAAGCATAGTACGAAGGAGCTCCAGCCTGCCCGCGCGGAAGAGAAGCCTGGCCTGATACGCCAACTGAGACCAATTACTGGACGCGAGCTGTGCAGCCATGCTAAGATAGAACGATCCATCTCTCATACTCCCACATCTGAAATCAAATCAAAAGGACGTGCGGTAGCATCTGAACGACGGTCGACCGGTCGGCTCAATGTACACCGCAAGCACGCTGAGTGCATGGACTACTTGTGTTTCAGCTCCGGTATGCCGATCGTTGTAACACTATAGTAGTGGGATAGACAAAAAGACAGGGCGCAAGAGAAGTCCAAACTGTGTGTGATCTTCAACTCAAGCATGTCGGGTGTATCACTGTTGCCATTGTCCCGAATGAATGCCGGTGGCCACACACACACGCACGAACTGTTCGGTCAGTGGAGAAAACAGAGCAAGTGGTTCATTCCCAACATAGGAGCACACACAGGTTTACCGAAAAAGGATTTCCACCCGCTTTGTATTCCAAAGCAAACCACCAAATACACAACGCAATGCTGGGGCGAGCAGCACAACAAGCCCAAAGAAAAAGAAGAAGAGAAAATGCCAACAACGGCAGCTCGACAAAGCGCGGATGACCCGCGACCGCTGCGCCCTCCGGAAACAAACCCCCACAGCCCGAGGCTCCGAACTACCGCGAACTAAGCAGCACCTCCAAGAAGGGATGCGACGCTGATGACGTTGCTGCCCGGACAAGTCCTAGGGTTTCCCCCAGTACGCGGAGGGAGGAGGGGGATAGCTACTCCCGACGCCCTCCAAGAAGGGATAGTGGCACCCGCCGGTGTCACCGCATCAGAGCCGGACGAACCGGCAAGGATTTCTCCCGCACGCCAAACCCCACCAGCCAATCGGAGCCGACCAACCAAACCACCGCCCAACAATGCGCCACCACGGTTGCGCCGCCACCAACACCGTCTCGCCGCGAACACCACCACGAGGCCAAGAAGAGCGGAGAGAAGATCTGAGCGACGGGAGCAGCAGCATCAAGGCCGAGCGGGAGGGAACCACCTCCACCGCCGTCGTGCGGGAGGCCCGCGCCTCCGGCACCGTCGCGGTAGCCGTCCGGACACAGCAGCGGGGCATACCAGGCCACCCCTGGCCCGGTCAGACCCGAAACAGGCCCGCTAAGCCCCGCCGGCCACGCAGCAGCAAGCTGGTGTCAATGCCGCCAGCCCCCGCCGATCATCGCCGCTCGCCACCGCCTCCTGAAGGCCACGCCGACGCCACGCCTGTCGCCTGCCCGCCCGACCCAGATGGAGCCCGAAGGGCCCAGATCTGGGCCGGGCGAGCGCCGCCCAGAGCTCGCCCCCGCGGGGGACCGCCGCCGCCTGAAGACACCGCCCGGAGCCGCTCCGTCCCGCGCCGGAGAAACCCTAGACGGGGAAGGGCTGGGGGCCGCCGCCACCAACGTCGCCCGGGCCAGGCCCGAGGCGGGCGCCGGCGACGGCGGCGGGGAGGAGGAGGAGGGAGGGGGGACGCGCGCGGAGACGGAGGGAAGGGAGAGAGCGAACCTCCCTTCCGAGAGAAGACACAGGTTTCAAGTAACCAATGCCTTCTTTTTTTGTGACACACACATTTGCTGAATCCTGGCAAAAGCAACGACGGCTACAGCAAGTTGCAGCATGTTCGCACTTGCTCCATCATGTGAATTTACACTAGGATGTCACAGGCATAATTCAACCATGCATCAACACATGAACATGGTAACAAATGTACACTTTTACATAATGACGAGATTAACTTCCGACAAAGACTAAATATATTTTAAGCTTCTATTATCCAAAAAAAAATACACATTTATTCTCAACTTGGCTATGAACTAAAATTCAGTTAAGAGGTTAACAGACAACCAGATCAGTGCCAGTGCATCCGAAACAGCCACCCATTCAAGTCTCCTTTGCATGTGCACACGCAAAGAAAGACCGCTCAAGGATGAAAGGAATCAATAGAAAATTATGATGCCGGAAAAGATTCCTATACGATGCAATCCTATGAATCAAGCGACCGATGTAGAAAAAACTCCTAAGAATTCAAATCCTATGAAAAATTCCTTGAATAAAAAAAGCTTTTAAGAGCATCTACAGCCGGACTTGGCAAATCCTACCACGGGCGCGTCCGCGGGCACTGAACGGGCACTCCTCAAAAAATGCAATTCACATCCGGACACCTCAATTACCACATCTCAAATCCATACAAACTCATGCAACTACGTCACGCACACGCATCGTCCGGCTACTCCATCACACTACACTAAACATGCCATCAGACTACCAAAATTTGGCATGTTTGGCTATGGTGGAGTTCACCCATGGCTGCCTTTGCCCTACCCGGCGCCTTTGTAGTCCTTCTCGCGGAAGTACCGGTTGAAGACGCGGTACGGATCGACCCGGATCTGCTCGTCGCCAGAGCTGTCCTCCTTCTCCTCCTTCGGTGGCAGTCCGGCCATGGCACGGACCGCTCGATTCTGCTCTTGGTCGAGGGCGCGTGTATTCCTCCGCTGCCGTTTCTTCACAATGCGGGCGCGGATGCCTTCCACCTCTGCGGCTGCCCGCGCCGCCACCGCCATTTCTGACACGATACGGGCCTCGGCGGCCCTTAACCCCTCCTTCCCACGGCAGGGAGCCTGTTCCCGGTGGGACTCATAGTCTGCCCGAACAGTGATGGGAAAGGAGAGGTGTTCCAGCCGCCGGGACCGCGAGGATCCAGCACCAGAGGACCCGAGCACCCGGTGAGCCGACGCTATGGCGTCGCGGCGGACGTATCCGTCCGTCGGTCGGGCGCTGTCCTCTCGGGAGCGGCGGAGTGCAATAGGGACTGCCATTGCCTCCTCCAACCCACACGGGATGACACCCCAGTCGACGGGTCCGGACTGGTCGGAGTCCGGTCCGTTGTCTGCCACGGCAGAGAAGGCCGGAATCTGCCGGAGGTGAGCTCAGGTGGCGGAGGGAGTGAAGTGAAGTGGCTAGGGTTTTCTCCGGCGAGCAGATGGGGACGGATATAAGTGGGGTCGGGTGGGCCAGCATGGGTCGTGTCCGACATGGCGGGCGTGCCCGGGCGCCCCATATCCGCCACATATTTGGGCTGGATATGGGTGGGTCAAAAATTCGTGACCGATCAGTGACCGGGTGGCCCGCCCGGACGTATGAGGCGGGTTTGTGAGGTACGGCTATAGATGTTCTAATGTCTTACCGTGTGACTCACAAATTGGTGTAGCAACATTGGCGCCGCGTAGCAAATCTTGTGTTTCATGCTTGCACCAAGTATATTGGCATTGACTATGACTTTGTGAGAGAAGGAGTTGCTAAGAACCTTCTAGACATTTTGTTCATTCCTTCTAAGGTCGTGTTAAAAATGGCTTCACGAAAGCAAGGTCATACGAATATAAAAAGGGTTCAAGCACAATCGCAAATCAAGCGAGTTGTAACTGAAAGAGGTTATTATGACATGCTAAAACAAAGCTAGCAAAGACTAGGTGGGTGGCAGATGCAATTTTGGATTGGTTGAGAGAAACACCAACACTTGGTCCAACAGCTCTCCATGTGAAGCTATTTGAGAAGTACAAGATTGATATACCTTACATGAGGATTTTCTATGCTATGGAAATGACTCTTGACATGATTAATGGTCCTTGGAAAGGGAGCTTTCAGTTGCTCTACACATTTAAATCTGAAGTGGAAGCTGCTAGTCCAGGGAGTGTTGTAGAGATTGACAAGCATACAGTTACATACAAAATAAAAGGAAAGTCATTTTAGAAGGAGTGCTTCAGGAGGGCTTTTGTTTGTTTCAAGGCTTGTTGGCAGGGATTTCTTGATGGTTGTAGGCCCTATTGGCTGTTGATGCAACTGCTTTGAATGGAAGGTGGAGAGGGCAACTAGTGGCAGCTTCTGCAGTTGATGGACACAACTGGCTATTCCCAGTTGCATTTGGTGTGGTGGAGGCAGAGTATGAGGAAAGTTGGGCCTGGTTTCTGCAGCAGTTGCGCAACCTTATAGGTACACCCCCAGGTTTAGCTATACACAAAGATGCTTGCAAGGGTTTGGAGAGTGCAGTGGAAATTGTATTCCTTGGAGTTGAGCATAGGGAATGTATGCGACACCTAGCGCAAATTTTTAGAAACAAATTCAAAGGTAAAGTTTATGATGAGAACTTATGGCCAGCATCATACACATGCAGTGATAGGAAGCATGGCATCATTTGAGAGTGTTGTATGCTCACAATCCTCTGGTGAACGAGTACCTAGATGCACATCATGGAAAGTTGTGTTCAAGAAGCAAATTCAATGAAATATGCAAAGTAGACTATGTGACCAGTAACCTGGCAGAGTGTTTCAATGCAAAGATCAAGTCATTGAAAGGGCTTCTGATTCGGCAGATGATCATGATAAAGATGGCTCCTCGCAAAAGAATTGCAGGAACATAATATGTTGGCCATCTTATGCTCCCAGCTCTTATTAAGTCGTTGCATGCCAAGGCAAGAGGACTAAACATGAAATGCATTCGAGCGGCGATACGCGAGGCTGAGGTAACATATACTGACAGTAAAAACAGGGAATGGAGATATCCAGTTAACCTAGCAAGTAGGGAATGCAGTTGTACGCAATGGCAGCTCCGTGGGAAGCCATGCATACATGCCCTATATCTGAATGTGGTGAAGATGGTGAAGTTGATCAATACGTCTCTGAATATTCAAGGCTGCTTAGCTTCCAATGTGCCTGCACACTTGGGAAACGACCAATGAAACATAGTAGATCCAGGGTTCAAACTACATTCTCCTGTATTGACTAGACCACCAGGAAGACGTAGCAAGAACACGATCAGAAGAGGTGAAGAGGGTCGTGTAAAAGACAACATAAGTGCAAAAAAATGTGGAACCCTAGGGAACATTGCTAGGAAATGTACCAATCCAGTGGATGCTTCATTTGGAGAAGAGGAACAATGGGTAGCAACAAATGCATAGGAGAATGCAACATTACAACAGATTGAAGCTAATACAGAGGAGAATGCAGCATTAGAGCAGATTGAAGCTAATACAGAGGAGAATGAAACAGCAAAGCAGATTGCAGCTAATTCAGAGGAGAATGAAGATCCTGAATTAGCACTGCTGGCAGCCTGGTATGTGTGCAACAACCTTCCCTTTTTTATGCATTTCTTCTCTTTTTATCGATAACTTATTATCTTTTTTGTGTTTGGCCTAGCTCTAGGAAAATTAGAGGAAAATGAGAGAAAAGGCCAAGAGAGAAAGAATTTGAAAAATATGAAGGCATGGCATATGAAGGTTTTGAACCCCATCAACTGGCCAGTGCAACTTCTCCGTCAGCACCGCGACAGTCACCACCTGAAGTGAAGATCAAAAGGAAGAAGAAAAGGTGGATATCCCACCTAGGGAAACCAGGAGCAAGGCTGTAAAGCCGTCTCGGAACACAAGGAGCAAGGCAAAGATGTGGAATGCAAGTTGTAAACTTTGCACTTTAAGGATTTGTACTAAGGTTGTGAAAACGTGCAAGGTTTAATAATTCTATTCGTACTTTGATGCGAAATTTGAGGCAAAATTTAAATATTAGGAAAATTTGTATTTGAACCAACACTTGAACTCTGATATGTGGTGTGATGTTGCAGTGTTTGCTGAACTATTATAAACATTAGGTGATCAATCCGATTTATTTTGCATGGTAAAACTTATAGTCATGGGAAATGTGCTCCAAATGTGCTCCGAACCTAGGGTAAACTACCCCATTTGTAATCAAGTATTTTTTGGACCTACTCTAAATGAACCAATTATTTTTTATTAACACCTATTCAATCTATATAGTTTTGATTCGAAGTCTCACTATTTATTGAATTAATTTTCATTTTTTAACATTTTTTTGAAAATAATGTGATTTAATAGAAAACCATTAAAAACATGTTTAAAATATGAAAAAGAAAACTAAGTTCAGATCCTTCTTATTCACTTTGAAATGAAGCTTTGCTGATTTTTTTTATTTTTCAGAAAACCTACCTCCTTTCCTTGAACTCTCTGCAACGTTGTACGTGATAGCTCATATGTGTGAAGGTTTTTTCATGAAAATGTCCATAGAACAAGTTTATGTTTTTTTGTTGGTAACATGTCACATCAGACAACATTGTGCGCAGGTCATATTTTTTTGATCTTTTAAATTAATGGTGCTCATTTAACCACGATCCTGCTAGCTAGGTCTTCTTTTGAAAATGACCATAGACAAAGTTTAGTATTTTTCCTCGTTAGTGTGTCTTGTAAAACGATGATTCGCGAAGGTTTCATATTTTTTTGGAATTTTTTAAATTAGTTATGCTCAGTCAAACACTAGATAACCCTGTTGACCAACTAAAAACCCCTCTAAACCCCGCGGGGTTTCACCTAACCCTAAATCCGAACATCAGCCGTCCTATCTTACCCTAGTGCCAAGCGACAGCCCTCAGATATGGTCTTGTAGAAGGAATTCTGAGGCCAGGCTGCGTGCAGGCTTCGTGCCGTTGGATCACCAGGACGGCTCCGCATCGTTGGATCCTTTGGCAATGCGCGACACGTTGGTTGTGCTCGCCCACCATTGCCTCCCATGTCTTCTTCTTCTTCTTCTGCGGTGACCAGAGGATCCACTCGTTTGCTTCTTTTTCTCCGGCAACTAGATATGTCGAGCTCCACTTCAGCCTCCTGGCCCTCGTGGCCCCAGTATGGTCCAGTGCCCACGGAGCGATGCCCTGACTGCCCACACACCGCGCCACTGAAAAGGTTGACTTTGAGGGAGGAAAAGAATAACAACTTTGGGTGTGAGTTCATGAAATGCGAGAGCAAGCCAGAGGGGCAGGTTAGATCTCATGATTTTTCTTTGACCCTTTCTTTTTCTCTTTGCTTCTAATTCTTTTTCGTTGGATCTGAGATTTAGGGTTCATGATTTCGTTTCAGATCGTGAAGAAATGCACACATTTTGAATGGATGGATGACAACATTCGAAGGCTTCAAGGGGAGGGCTTGCTTCAATTCAATGGGGCCACAACCCGGGAGGTCAATCTGCCGTCAGCCACTCAGGATTTGGTCTCTGAAAGTGCTGCTCCGATAGTTGGGGATGAGGATTGCTACCTCTTGAGCATGCGTTGGTTTTTCCCTTGAAGAGGAAAGGTTGATGCAGCAAAGTAGTGTAAGTATTTCCCTCAGTTTTTGAGAACCAAGGTATCAATCCAGTAGGAGGCTCCTCAAAAGCCCCACGCACCTACACAAACAAACAAGAACCTCGCAACCAACGCGATAAAGGGGTTGTCAATCCCTTCACGGTAACTTGCGAAAGTGAGATCTGATAGAGATAATATGATAAGATAAATATTTTTGGTATTTTTATGATATATATTGGAAAATAAAAGATGGAAATAAAAGTAGATGGAAAACTTATATAATAAAAGATAGACCTGGGGGCCATAGGTTTCACTAGTGGCTTCTCTCAAGATAGCATAAGTATTACGGTGGGTGAACAAATTACTGTCGAGCAATTGATAGAAAACCGCATAGTTATGAGATTATCTAGGCATGATCATGTATATAGGCATCACGTACGTGTCAAGTAGACCGACTCCTGCCTGCATCTACTACTATTACTCCACACATCGACCGACTCCTGCCTGCATCTAGAGTATTAAGTTCATAAGAACGGAGTAACGCATTAAGAAAGATGACATGATGTAGAGGGATAAAATCATGCAATATGACATAAACCCCATCTTTTTATCCTCGATGGCAACAATACAATACGTGCCTTGCTGCCCCTGCTGTCACTGGGAAAGGACACCGCAAGATTGAACCCAAAGCTAAGCACTTCTCCCATTGCAAGAAAGATCAATCTAGTAGGCCAAACCAAACTGATAATTCTAAGAGACTTGCAAAGATAACCAATCACACATAAAAAAATTCAGAGGAGATTCAAATATTTCTCATAGATAAACTTGATCATAAACCCACAATTCATCGGATCTCGACAAACACACCGCAAAAAGAGTTACATCGAATAGATCTCCAAGAAGATCGAGGAGAACTTTGTGTTGAGATTCAAAGAGAGAGAAGAAGCCATCTAGCTAATAACTATGGACCCGAAGGTCTGTGGGAAACTACTCACAACTCATCGGAGAGGCCTTGAAGATGATGTAGAGGCCCTCCGTGGTTGATTCCCCCTCCAGCGAAGCGCTGGCGGAGGCTCCAAGATGGGATCTCGCGGATACAGAAGGTTGCGGTGGTGGAAATAGTTTTTCATGGTGCTCCTGGATGTTTTCGGGGTACGTGGATATATATATATAGGAGGAAGAAGTAGGTCGGTTGATGCTCGAGGGGCCCACGAGGGTGGGGGGCGCGCCGGGCACCCTCGTGGCCGCCTCATTTGTTGCTTGACGTCCACTCCAAGTCCCTGGATTGCGTTTGTTCCAAAAAGATCTCTTCCGAAGGTTTCATTTCGTTTGGACTCGTTTGATATTCCTTTTCTTCGAAATACTGAAATAGGCAAAAAAACAGCAATTCGGGCTGGGCCTGCGATTAGTAGGTTAGTCCCAAAAATGATATAAAAGTGTAAAGTAAAGCCCATAAACATCCAAAACAGGTAATATAATAGCATGGAACAATAAAAAATTATAGATACATTGGGGACGTATCAAGGATCTGAAGGGGGAATTAAAGAAGATGAACAAGAACTTGAGACAGATGATTTTTTGAACAAGCAGGCGAATCTGATAGCTTTAGGATTTCATTTTTGCATAGTTGCTCTAGGATTTTCTTACTTGTTGGTCATCACCCGTTAGAGATGTTATTTGTGTCGTGTCATGTGCTCTACGATTTGCTTAAGGGTTTGTGGATCATGTACTCTCTGTGTTGCTTAAACTATGTCTCTATCTCCATCTTTGAATCTCTGTAGGTGTTAGTTTTTGACACTTTCAGTTCTGTCAAACAACACCGAGGGCAAGAGAAAAAAATGTAGTTATTGGGCCCAAAAAGAAACCAAGGTCTGGTTGGGCCATCGCATTGCGTTGACCGTCGAAGGACCACAAAGGTTAAAGAGGCCTAGAAAAATAGTGCATGTGATGGCTCTGTTTTTTCTCTATTTTTTTGCTTGATTGCACCTATAGAGATTGAGTGCATGTTGGTTACATTACAAGAATAGGTTACATTGTTTGAAGTTACGCAACAATTGATATTGCCACCAAGAGACACCAACAAGTAGACAATGGGCTAGCTTCAAAACTTATTTTCATCGTGCCAAATGGCCACAAACTATTCAAAAAATAGCTTCTTTTTGTTCATACAATATAGGTATCCTACAATTTATATGGGCACCAACAATTCAAAAAAATTATCCTCCTTTTCTTCTTTTCAACATCAACATGGCTCATCTTTCCAGCTTTAATTTCCTTTTTGACACCTCAACTAGTCCATTAGCCGCCCGTGCCGAAACTTGGAACCAATAAAACTCGTAATATAAGGGCCAACATTAATTTTATCATGCCAAATGGCCACAAACTATTCAAAAATTAGCTTGTTTTTGTTCATACAATATACGGAATAGGGCCACCAACAATTCAAAAAAAATTAGCTTTTCTCCTTCTTCTTTTCAACATCAACATGGCTCATTTTTTAGCTTTTTTCCTTTTTGACACTTCAACTAGTACATTATCCGCGCGTGCAAAAACTTGACCCTAAAATATAAGGGCCTACTCTAAATGGGCTATTTAAACTTGACCTAAACAACATGGATATAACAAGACGAATGGGCTACCCTCCAACCATTTTTACAAGGCTAACCCCAAAACTTGCTGGTTTTCATTGAAGGAGAAGGGCTCGTCTACAACACCATATCCATCTAGCAATATCTCATGTCAAATAAGATAGAAATAGGAAGCAAAACACAGATAACCAATGACATATCAAATAAGGGTAGCAAGCATAACATAGTTCTTAGGGGATAACACGACATAGATAAAAAGTTCATGGTACAACCAACGGCATAATTAAGATAGAAATATATAAAATATAAAAAGCCCTAACACCTTAGGGCAAGACAAACTTCACGAGACCAGGCCTTCACCACCATCTTCACTGCGCCTCATCTTCACTGCTCCTCTTCACCGCTTCTCCTCCATGTCGTCCTCGACGATGTAGTAGGGGAGGCTATGCATACCGTTGCGGGTGGGGAATATGTTGTTGAAGTACGTGAAGATGGTGTAGGTGGTGAATGCGATGAACTTGCACCCACACCAAAACACCTTGCCCAGGACGTAGTATGCATCGAATCTGTTGGTGAAGTTGGTGATGAGCCGTATCGGTAGAGTGGTGGAGTTTGGACGCACTTCCTCCAGTCAGAACATCACTAGCGAGCCTGCCGGGAGGTGGGCGAAGCCCGCACCGAGGAACCACTGGGAAAACTCCTTTCCACCCCTCCAGCGTGAGGACGCCCACACGCGGAACTTCGCCTCCACGACGACACCCCGACGGGATACCGCCTCTGTAGCACGGTCGGTGGGAGCTTGAAGGTGGGGCTGTTGTACTGCATCCTCGCCTGGCTTTGAAAGTGCTCTGGGTTTGGGTGAAGAAGAGAAAGGGGCGGTGAAATTGGATGTGTGGATAATAGGTGGAGGCGTGGGTGGTTTAAATAGAGAAAGGGAAAGGGAAGGGGAGTGGTGATGGCAGTTGGAACTACGTCGGTATTTCCCCGGAGAGGGAGGGATGATGTAGCACAGCGACGGTAGGTATTTCCCTCAGTTATGAAACCAAGGTATCGAACCCGTAGGAGAACCAAGAAACACAATGTAATAAGCACCTGCACATAAACAACAACACCTCGCAACCCGACGAGTTAAAGGGCTGTCAATCCCTTCCAGGGTACCACGCCTCAAGATAGGCAAACAGACGTGAGGTAAATTTAGTAGATTGATAGATCGAACGCCAAATAAAATAAATAAGAATAAAATGCAGCAAGGTATTTTTGTATTTTTTTGGTTTAATAGATCTGAATAAAAATGCAAAGGGAAAGTAGATTGCAAGGCAAATATATGAGAAAGAAGACCCAGGGGCCGTAGGTTTCACTAGTGGCTTCTCTCGAGAAAAAAGAGCAAACTTTCGGTAAACAAATTATTGTTGGGCAATTGATAGAACTTCAAATAATTACGATGATATCCAGGCAATGATCATAGGCATCATGTCCAAGATTAGTAGACCGACTCCTGCCTTCATCTACTACTATTACTCCACACATCGACCGCTATCCAGCATGCATCTAGTGTATTAAGTTCATGGAAATATGGAGTAATGCAATAAGAACGATGACATGATGTAGACAAGATCCTTTTATCTATATGGCGGTAGATATAGATCTCATCTTTTTATCCTTAGTAGCAACAATACATACGTGTCGGTTCCCTTTCTGTCACCAAGATCAAGCATCGTAAGATCGAACCCACTGCCGGGCACCTCTTCCCATTGCAAGATAAGTAGATCAAGTTGGCCAAACAAAATCCAAATATCGGAGAAGAAATACGAGGCTATAAGAGATCATGCATATAAGATATCAAAGAAACTCAAATAACTTTCATGGATATAAAAAGATATGACTGATCATAAACTCGAAGTTCATCAGATCCCAACAAACACACCGCAAAAGAGTTACATCATATGGATCTCCAAGAGACCATTGTATTGAGAATTCAGCTAGAGAGGGAGAGAGGGAGAGAGAGAGAGAGAGAGAGAGAAAGAGAGAGAGAGAGAGAGAGAGAGAGAGAGAGAGAGAGAGAGAGCCATCTAGCTACTAACTACGGACCCGAAGGTCCACAAAGAACTACTCACGCATCATCGGAGAGGCACCAATGGAAGTGGTGAACCCCTCCGTGACGGTGTCTACATTGGATTTGGTGGTTCTGGACTCTGCGGCGGCTGGATGAATATTTCATCAACTCTTTTAGGGTTTCTGGAATATTTGGGGTATTTATAGAGCGAAGAGGCGGTCCTGGGGGCACCCGAGGTGGGCACAACCCACCAGGGCGCGCTTGGGCCTCCTGGTGCACCTTGGTGGGTGGTCCCCTCCTCGGGACTCCCCCCAAGTGCTACCAGGGCCCATCTTCTTCCTTTTGGTCCAAAAAAATCATCATAAAGTTTCATGGCATTTGGACTCCGTCTGGTATTGATTTCCCGCGATGTAAAAACATGCAGAAAACAGCAACTGGCACTTGGCACTATGTCAATAGATTAGTGCAAAAAATGATATAAAAAGACTATAAAATGATTATAAAACATCCAAGACTGATAATAAAACAACATGGAACAATAAAAAAATTATAGATACGTTGGAGACGTATCAGCATCCCCAAGCTTAACTCCTACTCATCCTCGAGTAGGTAAGTGATAAAAACAGAAATTTTGATGTGGAGTGCTGTTCATCAAGTCTTATCATATTATTTTCTTTATAGCATGGACATTTGGACTTTTATGTGATTCAAAGCAATAGTCTAGTTTTGACACAATAATTTAGACACTCAAGCATATCAACAAGCAACCATGTCTTTCAAAATATCAATGCTAAAACAAGTTATCCAGAGCCCATCATGCTAAAAAATTGACCCATTCATGAAACACACTCGAATATTAACTACACCCAGTACTTGAGCACGATCATATTGACTCCAAGTTGGTGTTTTTGTAAGGGAAGGTGGAGACTCAAATTTGAAAAATAAAATTGCATAAAGTAAAAGAAAGGCCCTTCGCAGAGGGAAGTAGGGATTTGTAGAGGTGCCAGAGCTCAAAGCGAAAAATTAGAGATAAAACATTTTGGGAGGTGTATCCATCCCACCAATGAAAACGACTTAGAGTTCCGAACACTTTCCATGCTAGATATGCCATAGGCGGTTCCCAAACAGAAAATAAAGTTTATTCCTTTTTCCACCATTACTTTCAATTTCCATGGCTAACAGTATCCACGGGTGCCCTCCGTACCAACACTTTCCAAGGAATTTATTATTTGACAACATAAAGTAAATATTTTTTTGCATTTCGGGACTGGGCATCCCTAAAACCTTTGCCTTACTCTCGTGCAATGACAAGTGAATTAACACTCATCTTGAGAATAACACATCTAGCATGGAAAATATTAGCCACCCGTTACCGTTCCGCGAGTGAAACAAATACACAAAAGAGAAGTTTATTTTGAAAATTAGAGATGGCACATGCAAATTTGCTTAGAATGGCAAAAGAATACCGCATATAGGTAGATACAGTGGACTCATGTGGCAAAACTAGTTTAAAGGATTTTGGATGCACAAGTAGAGGTCATACTTAGTGCAAAATGAAGGCTAGCAAAAAGATTGACAAGCGACCAACCAAGAAACGAATAATATCATAAGCAAGCATTAAGCATAATTAACACCGAATAATGCACCACAAGTAGGATATAATTTTCATTGCATGATTACTGACTTTCGTGCATGCATAGGGAATCACAAACCTTAACACCAATATTCTTACTAGAGCACAATTACTCATCAACATAACTCACATATCACATCATCATATCTCAAAACTAATACTAAGAATCAAGTTTATTTTGTCCAATAATCTTCATGACATATTTTATTTTTCTTTATCCTTCTCGGATATCTATCACTTTGATACTAATTTTCATGTGTTGCTTTTCATAAGCTCAAACAAATATAAGTAAAGATCATGAGCATAACAAATTTTCTTTCTCTCAAAATAATTTAAGTGAAGCAAGAGAGATTTTTTTCAAAATTTTACAAACTCTCAAACAAATCTAAGTGAATCAAGAGAGAATTTCTTCAAAAATAACAAAGCACACCGTGCTCAAAAATATATGAGTGAAGCACTAGAGCAAGTCCTAGCTCATAAAAGATTTAAGTGAAGCATAGAGAGCAATTCTAACAAGTCATGATATAATTTTAGCTCTCTCAAATAGGTGTGTCTAGCAAGGATTGATGACTTAAAACACAAAATAAAATAATCAAAGACACATATCATACAAGACGCTCCAAGCAAAAAACATATCATGTGACGAATAAAAATATAGTCTCGAGTAAAATACCGATAGTTGTTGGAAGATAGTGGGGATGCCACTCGGGGGCATCCCCAAGCTTAGTTGGTTGCTCATTCTTGGATATTAGCTTGGGATGCCAGGGCATCCCCAAGCTTAGGCTCTTACATCCTTCCTTCATCCATCGTAAGATAACCCAAAACTTGAAAACTTCAATCACACAAAACTCAACAAAACCTTCGTGAGATCCGTTAGTGTAAGAAAGCAAACCACTACTATAATTGCTGTGTCAAACCAATTCATATATTGTTTTTGTATTATATCTACTGTATTCCAACTTTTCTATGGAAAAAACTCATCAAAGAAAACCATAGAGCCATCAAAATAAGCACACAACACAAAGAAAACAGAATCTGTCAAAACAGAACAATCTGTAGTAATCTGGAACTTTCGTAAACTTCTAAAACTCCAAAACTTCTACCAAATTAGAACGACCAGGGTAATTTGTATATTAATCTTCTTCAAAAATAATCAGGGCAAAAGTTCTTTTCTGTGATTTATGAAAATTATTTTCGTGAGAGTAAAGTTTCTGACTTTTTCATCAAGATTAGACAAATATCACACAAGAAGATCCAGAAGGCTTTACTTGGCATAAACACTAACTAAAACACAAAATACACAATCATAAAAGTACTATAATTTTGTAAACACACAAGAATAGGAAGCAAAAAGAAAAAAATAAATTTTATTCATTGGGTTGCCTCCCAACAAGCGCTATAGTTTTACGCCCTTAGGTAGGCGTAAGGCAAGGATCTAAGTTTTGTCATCCTTCTTCTTCTTAATTTTCTTGGGGGTATTTTTATGAGGAGGTTTTGTAAACACAACATAAAACATATTCTCCATAGAAACTTTAGCATTCATTAGTTGCTTTTCATCATAACCCCTTTGATTTCCCGCAACAATCCAAGAATAGTGTGGATTAACATTATTAAAAACTTGTTGGATTATTTCTAGAACGGGGACCTCTTTTTTAAGATTCTCATCAAAGATCTTATTATCCCCAAGCAAATGCCTTAGTGCATAGTCACTATTGTAAAGAATTTCATCTATCACGGGTTTTTCATGATTCATGCCATAAAAATTAAAGATTTTCCTAGCTTCCCGAATTATGTAGTCAAACTTGTTCATAAGAATGAGAGTGGCCAACTTTTTGGCTCTAGGATTCTTTATTTCAGGAAGCTCAAAAAACAATCTTTGCAAAGTAGGATGAGTGCGGATAAATTTACTTTCAAGTTTCAGAACTAGTGCTGAAATAGCATCCGCATAAGATCTGGTAGTCTTAAGTATAGGAGCATCATCAAGACTCAGATTTCAAACACAATTGAAAAATTCTTGGATACGTTCTTTTCCCATAACGTTCCTGAAGGGAATATGCCCTAGAGGCAATAATAAAGTTATTATTTATTTCATTATTTCATGATAAATTTTTATTATTCATGCTAGAATTGTATTACCCAGAAACTTAGTACATGTGTGAATACATAGACAAAATAGAGTGTCACTAGTATGCCTCTACTTGACTAGCTCGTTGATCAAAGATGCTTAAGTTTCCTAGCCATTGACCTGAGTTGTTATTTGATTAACGGGATCACATCATTAGAGAATTATGTGATTGAATTGACCCATTCCGTTAGCTTAGCACTTGATCGTATAGTTTGTTGCTACTGCTTTCTTCATGACTTATACATGTTCCTCAGACTATGAGATTATGCAACCCCCGACTACCGGAGGAACACCTTGTGTGCTATCAAACGTCACAACGTAACTGGGTGATTATAAAGATGCTCTATCGGTGTCTCCGATGGTGTTTGTTGAGTTGGCATAGATCGAGATTAGGATTTGTCACTCCGATTGTCGGAGAGGTATCTCTGGGTCCTCTCGGTAATGCACATCACTATAAGCCTTGCACAATGTGACTAATGAGTTAGTTGCGTGATGATGCATTACGGAACGAGTAAAGAGACTTGTCGGTAATGAGATTGAACTAGGTATTGAGATACCGACGATCGAATCTCGAGCAAGTAACATACCGATGACAAAGGGAACAACGTATATTGTTATGCGGTTTGACCGATAAAGATCTTCGTAAAATATGTGGGAGCCAATATGAGCATCCAGGTTCCGCTATTGGTTATTGACCGGAGATGAGTCTCGGTCATGTCTACATAGTTCTCGAACCCGTAGGGTCCGCACGCTTAACGTTCGATGACGATCGGTATTACGAGTTTATGTGTTTTGATGTACCAAAGGTTGTTCGGAGTCCCGGATGTGATCACGGACATGACGTGGAGTCTCGAAATGGTCAAGACATAAAGATCGATATATTGGAAGGCTATGTTTGGACACCGGAAAGGTTCCAGATGAGTTCGGGCATTTTCTGAGTACGGGGAGGTTACCGGAACCCCCTGGGGGCTTCATGGGACTACATGGGCTTTAGTGGAAGAGAGAGGAGAAGGCCAAGAGGAGGGGCACGCCCCTTACCCCAATCCGAATTGGGAAGGGGGTCGGCCCCCTTTCCTTCTCTCCCTCTTCCCCCTCCTAGTTGGACTAGGAAAGGGGGGAACCTACTCCTAGTTGGAGTAGGATTCCCCCCTTGGGGCGCACCCCTTGAGGCCGGCCAGCCCCCTCCTCCACTCCTTTATATACGGGGGAGGGGGGCACCCCATAGACACACAAGTTGATTTCTTAGCCATGTGCGGTGCCCCCCTCCACAGTTTCACACCTCGATCATATCATTGTAGTGCTTAGGCGAAGCCCTGCGTCGCTAACTTCATCATCACCGTCACCATGTTGTCGTGCTGATGGAACTCTCCCTCAGCCTCAACTTGATCAAGAGTACGAGGGACGTCATCGAGCTGAACATGTGCTGAACTCGGAGGTGTCGTGCGTTCGGTACTTGGATCTGTCGGATCGTGAAGACGCACGACTACATCAACCGCGTTGTCATAACGCTTCCGCTTACGGTCTATGAGGGTACGTAGACAACACTCTCTCGCTCATTGCTATGCATCACCATGATCTTGTGTGTGCGTAGGAAATTTTGAAATTACTACGTTCCCCAACAGTGGTATCAGAGCCAGGTCTATGCGTAGATGTTATATGCACGAGTAGAACACAAAGAGTTGTGGGCGATAATAGTCATACTGCTTACCAACATGCATACTTTGATTTAGTGTTAGTGTTGGATGAAGTGGCCCAGACCGACATTACGCATACGCTTATGCGAGACTGGTTCTACCGACGTGCTTCGCACACAGGTGGCTAGTGGGTGTATGTTTCCGTAGCTTTAGTTGAATAGAGTGTGGCTACGCCTGGTCCTTGTTGAAGGTTAAAATAGCACACTTGACGAAAAATCATTGTGGTTTTTGATGCGTAGGTAAGAATGGTTCTTGCTAAGCCCTTAGCAGCCACGTAAAACTTGCAACAACAAAGTAGAGTATGTCTAACTTGTTTTTGCAGGGCATGTTGTGATGTGATATGGTGAAGACGTGATATGATATAATTTTTTGTATGAGATGATCATGTTATGTAAAAGTTATAGGCAACTGGCAGGAGCCTTATGGTTGTTGATTTATTGTATGAAATGCAATCACCATGTAATTGCTTTACTTTATCACTAAGCTGTAGCGATAGTCATATAAGCAATAGTTGGCGAGACGACAGCGATGTTACGATGGATATCAAGGTGTCGCGCCGGTGTTGATGGTGATCATGACGGTGGTTTGGAGATGGAGATCAAAGGCACAAGATGATGATGGCCATATGATATAACTTATATTGATTGCATGTGATGTTTATCTTTTATGCATCTTATTTTGCTTAGTACGGCGGTAGCATTATAAGATGATCTCTCACTAAATTTCAAGGTATAAGTGTTCTCCCTGAGTATGCACCGTTGCGACAGTTCGTCATGCCGAGACACCACGTGATGATCGGGTGTGATAAGATGTACGTTCACATACAATGGGTACAAGCCAGTTTTGCACATGCAGAATACTCGGGTTAAACTTGACGAGCCTAGCATATGCAGATATGGCCTCGGAACACTGAGACCGAAAGGTCGAGAGTGAATCATATAGTAGATATGATCACCATAGTGATATTCACCATTGAAAACTACTCCATCTCACGTGATGATCGGACATGGTTTAGTTGATTTGGATCACGTGATCACTTAGATGATTAGAGGGATGTCTATCTAAGTGGGAGTTCTTAAGTAATATGATTAATTGAACTTTAATTTATCATGAACTTAGTCCTGATAGTATTTGCATATCTATGTTGTAGATCAATAACTCGTGTATAGCTTCCCCATTTTATTTTTGATATGTTCCTAGAGAAAACTAAGTTGAAAGATGTTAGTAGCAATGATGCAGACTAGGTCCATGATCTGAGGATTATCCTCATTGCTGCACAGAAGAATTATGTCCTTGATGCACCGCTAGGGGACATACCTATTGCAGGAGCAGATGCAGACGTTATGAACGTTTGACAAAGCTCGGTATGATGACTACTTGATAGTTTAGTGCACCATGCTTTACATCTTAGAACCGGGACTTCAAAACTGTTTTGAATGCTAAGGAGCATGTAAGATGTTCCCAGAGTTGAAATAGGTATTTCATACTCATGCCCATGTCGAGAGGTATGAGACCTCTGACAGTACTTTGCCTACAAGATGGAAGAGAATACCTCAACCAGTGAGCATGTGCTCAGATTGTCTGGGTACTACAATTACTTGAATCAAGTGGAAGTTAATCTTCCAGATTAGATAGTAATTGACAAAGTTCTCTAGTCACTATATCCAAGTTACTAGAACTTCGTGATGAACTATAATATGCAAGGGATAACGAAAGTAATTCCCGAGCTCTTCGCGATGCTGAAATCGATGAAGGTAAAAATCAAGAAAGAGCATCAAGTGTTGATGGTTAACAAGACTACTAGTTTCAAGAAAAGGGCAAAGGGATAGAAGGGGAACTTTGATAACCCACAAGTGTAGGGGATCGCAACAGCTTTCGAGGGTAGAGTATTCAACCCAAATTTATTGATTCGACACGAGGGGAGCCATAGAATATTCTTAAGTATTAGCAGTTGAGTTGTCAATTCAACCACACTTGGATAACTTAGTATCCGCAGCAAAGTATTTAGTAGCAAAGTAGTATGATAGTAATGGTAGCAGTGGCAAAAGTAAAGATAATAGTTTTATAGTAATTGTAACAGTTGCAACGGAAAAGTAAATAAGCGAAACACAATATGTGAAAAGCTCGTAGGCATTGGATCAGTGATGGATAATTATGTTGGATGTGATTCTCATGTAATAGCTATCACATAGGGTGACACATAACTAGCTCCAATTCATCAATGTAATGTAGGCATGTATTCCGAATATAGTCATACGTGATTATGGAAAAGAACTTGCATGCCATCTTTTGTCCTACCCTCCCGTGGCAGCGGGGACCTAGTGGAAACTAAGGGATATTAAGGCCTCCTTTTAATAGAGAACCGGAACAAAGCATTAGCACACAGTGAATACATGAACTCCTCAAACTATGGTCATCACCGAGAAGTATCCCAATTATTGTCACTTCGGGGTTGTCGGATCATAACACATAATAGGTGACTATAGACTTGCAAGATAGGATCAAGAACTCACATATATTCATGAAAACATAATAGGTTCAGATCTGAAATCATGGCACTCGGGCACTAGTGACAAGCATTAAGCATAGCAAAGTCATAGCAACATCAATCTCAGAACATAGTGGATACTAGGGATCAAACCCTAACAAAACTAACTTGATTACATGGTAAATCTGATCCAACCCACCACCGTCCAGCAAGCCTACGATGGAATTACTCACGCACGGCGGTGAGCATCATGAAATAGGTGATGGAGGATGGTTGATGATGACGACGGCGACGAGTCCCCCTCCCCGGAGCCCCGAACGGACTCCAGATCAGCCCTCCCGAGAGAGATTAGGGCTTGGCGGCGGCTCTGTATCGTAAAACGCGATGAAACTTTCTCTCTGATTTTTTTCTCCGCGAAGGGGAATATTTGGAGTTGGAGTTGAGGTCGGCGGAGCGTCGAGGGGCCCACGAGACAGGGGGGCGCGCCCAGAGGGGAGGGCGCGCCCCCCACCCTCGTGGACACGGTGTGGGCCCCCTGGCCTTGATTCTTTCGCCAGTATTTTTTATATTTTCCAAAACTTATCTCCTGGATTTTCAGGTCATTCCGAGAACTTTTGTTTTCTGCACATTAAACAACACCATGGCAGTTATGCTGAAAACAGCGTCAGTCCGGGTTAGTTTCATTCAAATCATGCAACTTAGAGTCCAAAACAAGAGCAAAAGTGTTTGGAAAAGTAGATACGTTGGAGACGTATCAACTCCCCCAAGCCTAAACCTTTGCTTGTCCTCAAGCAATTCAGTTGATAAACTGAAAGTGATAAAGAAAAACTTTTACAAACTCTATTTGCTCTTGTTGTTGTAAATATTTAAAGCCAGCATTCAGGTTTTCAGCAAGTATTATGAACTAACCATACGCACAATAACAACTAGGTCTCACAATTACTCATATCAGTGGCATAATCAGCTAGCGACCCATGATAATAAAACTCGGATGACAACACTTCCTCAAAACAATCATAATATGATATAACAAAATGGTATCTCGCTAGCCCTTTCTGAGACCGCAAAACATAAATGCAGAGCACCTTTGAAGATCAAGGACTGACTAAACATTGTAATTCATGGTAAAAGAGACCCAGTCAAGTCATACCCAATATAAACCAATAGTAATGAATGGAAATGACAGGGTGCTCTCCAGCGGGTGCTTTTTAATAAGAAGGTGATGACTCAACATAAAAGTAAATAGATAGGCCCTTCGCAGAGGGAAGCAGGGATTTGTAGAGGTGCTAGAGCTCGATTTTAAAATAGAGATGAATAACATTTTGAGCGGCATACTTTCACTGTCAATGCAACAACTATGAGATGGCTATATCTTCCATACTACATGCATTATAGGCGGTTCCAAACAGAATGGTAAAAGTTTATACTCCCCCACCACCAACAAGCATCAATCCATGGCTTGCTCGAAACAACGAGTGCCTCCAACTAACAATAGCCCTGGGGGAGTTTTGTTTAATTATTTTAATTTGCTTTCAAATTTTTGGATCATGGGACTGGGCATCCCAGTTACCGGCCCTTTCTCGTGAATGAGGAGCGGAGTCCACTCCCCTTGAGAATAACACACCTAGCATGGAAGATACATGCAGCCCTAGTTGAAACATGAGCTGCTCGAGCATACAAAACAGAATTTCATTTGATGGTTTGGAGTTTGGCACATACAAATTTACTTGGAACGGCAGGTAGATACCGCATATAGGAAGGTATGGTGGACTCATATGGAATGACTTTGGGGTTTAAGGAGTTTGGATGCACAAGCAGTATTCCCGCTTAGTACAGGTGAAGGCTAGCAAGAGACTGGGAAGCGACCAACTCAGAGAGCGACAACAGTCATGAATATGCATTAAAATTAATTCACGCCAAGTATAAGCATGAGTAGGATATAATCTACCATGAACATAAATATCATGAAGGCTATCTTGATTTGTTTCAACTACATGCATGAACATGTGCCAAGTCTAGTCACTCAATTCATACAAAGTAGGATACCATCCCATCATATCACATCACAATCATTTTAATAGCATATTGGCACGCAAGGTAAACCATTATAACTCATAGCTAATCAAGCATGGCCCAGGCAACTATAATCTCTATATGTCATTGCAAGTATGTTTACTTCATAATAAGCTGAATCAGAAATATGAACCCATCATATTTACAAAAACAAAAGAGGGCGAGTTCATACCAGCATTTCTCATCTCAATCAGTCCATCATATATCGTCATTATTGCCTTTCACTTGCACGACCGAACGATGTGTATAATGATAATAGTGCACGTGCATTGGACTAAGCTGGAATCTGCAAGCATTCAACTCAAGAGAGAAGACAAGTTATATGGGCTCTAAGTTAAATAAACAATCATGCATATGAGAGCCACTAAACATTTTCAATATGGTCTTCTACTCTCGACCCCCAAAGGAAAGAAAAAGAAACAAAAACTATTTACACGGGAAAGCTCCCAACAAGTAAAGGAAGAACGAGAAATCTTTTTGGGTTTTGATTTTAATTTCTACTACAAGCATGGAAATTAAACTAAATAATTTTTTTGTTTTTTCTTAAGGTTTATCAAACACACAAGAAGAAGGCTAGAAAAAGAAAATTAAACTAGCATGGATAATACAATGAAAGAGTATGAACAACGACAACTAGAATAGTGTGTGAACATGAATGTAAAGTCGGTGAGAAATACGTACTCCCCCAAGCTTAGGCTTTTGGCCTAAGTTGGTCTAATGCCAAGGATAGCCTGGCTGATATCCGTAGTTATAACTGGGGTCGTACTGAGATGCAGCAGCAAATGCATCCTGAGCTGCGGCATGTTGGCGAGCCGCCTCCGCTCTCCCCTCGTGTTCAGCTGCTTCGTCCCTGGTAACCACATATCTTCCTTTTGCCTGGTAATCAAAAAGGAAAGGAGCAGGGAGAGTAACATGGACAGGGCTATGTCTGTCAAAGATTAGTCGATACTGTAGGAATTGTTCATTCCTCAAAAGAAAATGATGTTTGACCATAGCGTCATAATCTAAATAAGCAGGAGGCAACACCATATCCCCCTCTTGTGGGGCTATACCAAGATAATTAGCCACACGGGTCGCATAAATTCCTCCAAATAAATCTCCAGCCCTACCATTGTTATGCAACCTACGTGCAACTATTGCCCCCAAGTTGTAATCTTTATTACCTAACACGGCACTCTTGAGGACACTAAGATCAGGGACACACATATGACATGCTTCATCTTTACCATTAATGCATCTACCAATGAAGAGAGCAAAATAATGTATAGCAGGAAAATGAATGCTCCCTATGGTAGCTTGGCTATATCCCTAGGTTCTCCCACAGTAATACTAGCAAGAAAGTCTCTAAATTCAGATTTGAGGGGATCATTAACATTGCCCCACTGCGGAAGTTTGCAAGCAGTTGTAAAATCCTCTAAGTCCATGGTATAAGATTTATCATAAATATCAAACAGGACACTTGGAGAATTACGTGAACGTTTATATTTAAACCTTCTCACGAATGAATCAGTCAATTCATAGTACTGAGGACACTTATCTTGTAAGAAGTCCTCAAGATCGGCATTACGCACATATGCGTCAAATTCATCCTTAAAGCCTGCATTGACCATAAAATCGTCTGATGGCCACTCACAAGCTCGCACTTCTGCGTCCCTCAGTAGTTCATCGTCTTGCTCACGCATAGCAAGCCTAGGTCCTTTCTTTATTGAGGAACCACTTTGGTACATTCTCCTAGACATATTCTTTTCTAAAAAATTCTGGAATTTTAGTAACTTCAAAATAAAAGTGAATAAAATTAAACAAAATTGGTAGCAACTACTCCTACAAGTTCCTAGAGCCTATATCATGCATTAGAATTACTTGGGACCTCATAAATTTGACATGCAAGCTCAAGAACAGGGTCACCTATGCAGCAAAAATTTGCAATGAATAAAGCACTAGAAAAAAAACCTAATTGGACCAATGGAGGAGTCACATACCAAGGAACAATCTCCCAAAGCAGTTTTGTGAATGGAGCTTTGAGCAAGGAGATCGAAAGTCACAGCAAAATGAGCTACAACTCGTGCTTGAGCTAGATGGGGATTTTTTTGGGAAGAAGATGGAGTGTGTGGGTGCAGGAATAAGTGTAGGGGCCCCACCATGGGCCCACGAGACAGGGGGGCGCGCCCTCCACCCTCGTGGCCAGGTGCTTGCCCCTCCTGCAGTGCGTTCCGTGCCTAAAATCCTCAAATATTCCATAAAAAAATCATACTAAATTTGCAGGGCATTTGGAGCACTTTTATTTTCGGGATATTTTATATTGCACGGATAATTCAGAAAACAGACATATAATACTATTTTGCTTTATTTATTCTAAATAACAAAATGTAAAAAGAGGGTACACAAGGTTGTGCCTTCTAGTTTCATCAATCTCATGATCATCAAAATGAATCCACTAACACGGTTGACCAAGTCTTGTTAACAAACTCATTCCGAATAACACGGAGCCGGAGAAATTTCGAATAACACTAAGTTACCTCAACGGGGATATGAACATCCCCAACAATAAGAATATCATACTTTTTCTTGACAGTAGGAAGAGGAAATTCAAAACCTCCAATAATAATAGTTGGAACTTTTCCGATAGAATTGATGCTATGAACTTGAGATTGTTTCCTCGGAAAGTGTACCGTATGCTCATTACCATTAACATGAAAAGTGACATTGCCTTTGTTGCAATCAATAACAGCCCCTGCAGTATTCAAAAAGGGTCTACCAAGGATAATCGACATACTATCGTCCTCGGGAATATCAAGAATAACAAAGTCCGTTAAGATAGTGACATTTGCAACCACAACAGGCACATCCTCACTAATACCGATAGGTATAGTAGTTGATTTATCAGCCATTTGCAAAGATATTTCTGTAGGTGTCAACTTATTCAATTCAAGTCTACAATATAAAGAGAGATGCATAACACTAGCACCGGCTCCAAGATCACATAAAGCAGTTTTAACATAATTTCTTTTAATGGAGCATGGTATAGTTCGTACCCCGGGATCTCCAAGTTTCTTTGGTATTCCACCTTTAAAAGTGTAATTAGCAAGCATGGTGGAAATTTCAGCTTTCGGTATCTTTCTCTTATTTGTAATGATACCCTTCATATACTTAGCATAAGGATTTACTTTATGCATATCAGTCAAGTGCGTACGTAAGAAGATAGGTCTAATCATTTCAGCAAAGTGCTCAAAATCCTCATCATCCTTTGTCTTGGATGGTTTAGGAGGAAAGGGCATGGGTTTCTGAACCCATGGTTCTCTTTCTCTATCGTGCTTCCTAGCAACAAAGTCTCTCTTATCATAACGTTGATTCTTTGATTTTGGGTTATCAAGATCAACAACAGGTTCAATCTCTATATCATTATTTTTGCTAGGTTGAGCATCAACATGAACATTATCATTAACATTATCACCAGGTTCATGTTCATCACCTGATTGTGTTTCAGCATCAGAAATAGATATATCATTGGGATTCTCAGGTGTGTCTATAACAGGTTCACTAGAAGCATGCAAAGTCCTATCGTTTTTCTTTTTCTTCTTAGAAGAACTAGGTGCCTCTAAATTATTTCTCTGAGAATCCTGCTCGATTCTCTTAGGGTGGCCTTCAGGGTACAAAGGTTCCTGAGTCATTCTAGCAGTTCTAGTAGCCACTCTAACAGCAAAGTCATTTTTATTATTTAACTCATCAAGCAAATCATTTTGAGCTTTAAGTACTTGCTCAGCTTGAGTGTCAACCATAGAAGCATATTTGCTAATGAGTTTAAGTTCACCTTTAACTCTAGCCATATAATCACTCAAGCGTCCTATCTCGAAAGCATTATTCTTTAATTCTCTATCAACATAAGCATTAAAACTCTCTTGTCTACCCATAAAGTCATCAAATTCATCTAAGCATGGGCTATGAAATTTAGTAGAGGGAATTTCAACTTTATCATATCTATAGAGAGAATTTACCTTTACTACCTGTGTCGGGTTATCAAGACAATATGGTTCTTCAACAGGCGGTATATTAAGACCATGTATTTCTTCAATAGGTGGTAAATTCTTAACATCTTCAGCTTTAATACCCTTTTATTTCATTGATTTCTTTGCCTCTTGCATATCTTCAGGACTGAGAATTAGAATACCCCTCTTTTTCGGAGTGGGTTTAGGAATAGGCTCAGGAGTTGGCTCAATTGGCTCAGGAATTGCCTCAAGAATTGGCTCAGGAAGAGTCCAATTATTTTCATTAGTCAACATATTATTCAATAGTAATTCAGCTTGGTCGACTGTTCTTTCCCTGAAAACACAACCAGCACAACTATCCAAGTAGTCCTTGGAAGCATCGGTTAGTCCATTATAAAAGATATCAAGTATTTCATTTTTCTTAAGAGGATGATCAGGCAAAGCATTAAGTAACCCGAGAAGCCTCCCCCAAGCTTGTGGGAGACTCTCTTCTTTGATTTGCACAAAATTATAAATTTTCTGCAAGGCAGCTTGTTTCTTATGAGCAGGGGAATATTTAGCAGAGAAGTAATAAATCATATCCTGGGGACTACGCACACAACCAGGATCAAGAGAATTAAACCAAGTCTTAGCATCACCCTTTAATGGGAAATATCTTAAGGATATAATAATAGCGAGACTTCTCATCATTAGTAAACAGGGTGGATATATCATTCAACTTGGTAAGATGTGCCACAACAGTTTTAGATTCAAGGCCATAAAAAGGATCAGATTCAACCAAAGTTATTATTTCAGGATCAACAGAGAATTCATAATCCTTATCAGTAACACAAATAGGTGAAGTAGCAAAAGCAGGGCCAAGTTTCATTCTAGCATTAAGAGATTGCTGCTTCCATTTAGCTAATAATTTCTTAAGATCATGTCTATCTTTGCAAGCAAGAATAGCTCTAGCAGCTTCCTCATTCATAACATAACCCTCAGGAACAATAGGTAATTCGTAATCAGGGGGAGAACTTTCATCATCACTATCATCAATAATAGCATCTTCAATAATGTCATTCTCTCTAACCCTAGCAAGTTGTTCATCAAGAAATTCACCTAATGGCAAAGTAGTATCACACACAGAAGTAGTTTCATCATAAGTATCATGCATAGCAGACGTGGCATGATCAATAACATGCGACATAGCAGTAGCAGGTTTAGGTGTCGCAAGCTTACTAATAACAGAAGGAGAATCTAGTGCAGAGCTAGATGGTAGTTCCTTACCTCCCCTCGTAGTTGAGGGCAAAATGTTAGTTCTTTCGTCTTTCAAGTTCCTCATAGTGATCAACAGATATAAATCCCAAGTGACTCAAAGAATAGAGCTATGCTCCCCGGCAACGATGCCAGAAATTAGTCTTGATAACCCACAAGTGTAGGGGATCGCAACAGCTTTCGAGGGTAGAGTATTCAACCCAAATTTATTGATTCGACACAAGGGGAGCCAAAGAATATTCTTAAGTATTAGCAGTTGAGTTGTCAATTCAACCACACCTGGATAACTTAGTATCTGCAGCAAAGAATTTAGTAGCAAAGTAGTATGATAGTAATGGTAACAGTGGCAAAAGTAAAGATCATAGTTTTGTAGTAATTGTAACAGTTGCAACGGAAAAGTAAATAAGCGAAACACAATAAGTGAAAAGATCGTAGGCATTGGATCAATGATGGATAATTATGTTGGATGAGATTCCTCATGTAATAGCTATAACATAGGGTGACACAGAACTAGCTCCAATTCATCAATGTAATGTAGGCATGTATTTCGTATATAGTCATACGTGCTTATGGAAAAGAACTTGCATGACATCTTTTGTCCTACCCTCCCGTGGCAGCGGGGTCCTAGTGGAAACTAAGGGGTATTAAGGCCTCCTTTTAATTGAGAATCGGAACAAAGCATTAGCACATAGTGAATACATGAACTCTTCAAACTATGGTCATCACCTAGAAGTATACCGATTATTGTCACTTCGGAGTTGTCGGATCATAACACATAATAGGTGACTATAGACTTGCAAGATAGGACCAAGAACTCACATATATTCATGAAAACATAATAGGTTCATATCTGAAATCATGGCACTCGGGCCCTAGTGACAAGCATTAAGCATAGAAAAGTCATCGCAACATCAATCTCAGAACATAGTGGATACTAGGGATCAAACCCTAACAAAATGAACTTGATTACATGGTAAATCTCATCCAACCCATCACCGTCCAGCAAGCCTACGATGGAATTACTCACGCACGGCGGTGAGCATCATGAAATTGGTGATGGAGGATGGTTGATGATGATGATGGTGAGGAATCCCCCTCTCCGGAGCCCCGAACAGACTCCAGATCAGCCCTCCCGAGAGAGATTAGGGCTTGGCGGCGGCTCCGTATCGTAAAACGTGATGAAACTTTCTCTCTGATTTTTTCTCTGCGAAACGGAATATATGGAGTTGGAGTTGAGGTTGGTGGAGCGTCAGGGGGACGACGAGACAGGGGGCGCGCCCAGGGGGGAGGGTGCACCCCCCACCCTCGTGGACAGGGTGTGGGCCCCCTGGCCTTGATTCTTTCGCCAGTATTTTTTATATTTTCCAAAACTTTCAAGTCATTCCGAGAACTTTTGTATTCTGCACAATAAACAACACCATGGCAGTTCTTCTGAAAACAGCGTCAGTCCGGGTTAGTTTCATTCAAATCATGCAAATTAGAGTCCAAAACAAGAGCAAAAGTGTTTGGAAAAGTAGATACGTTGGAGACGTATCAAACTTCAAGAAGAACGGCAAGCAAGTTGCTGCTCAAGTGAAGAAGCCCAAGTCTGGACCTAAGCTTGAGACTAAGTGCTACTACTGCAAAGGGAATGGCCACTGGAAGCGGAACTGCCCCAAGTATTTGTTGGATAAGAAGGATGGCAAAGTGAAGAAAGGTATATTTGATATACATGTTATTGATGTGTACTTTACTAGTGTTTATAGCAACCCCTCAGTATTTGATACTAGTTCAGTTGCTAAGAGTAGTAACCCGAAACAGGAGTTGCAAAATAAACAGAGACTAGTTAAGGGCTAGGTGATGATGTGTGTTGGAAGTGATTCCAAGGTTGATAAGATCACCATCGCACACTCCCTTTACCTTTGGGATTAGTGTTGAACCTAAAATAAATGTTATTTGGTGTTTGCGTTGAGCATGAGTATGATTGGATCATGTTTATTGCAATACAGTTATTCATAAGAATAATTGTTGTTCTATTTACATGAATAAAACCTTCTACGGTCATACACTGAATATAAATGGTTTATTGAATCTCGATCGTAGTGATACACATATTCATAATATTGCTGCCAAAAGATGCAAAGTTAATAATGATAGTGCAACTTATTTGTGGCACTGCCGTTTAGGTCATATTGGTATAAAGCGCATGAAGAAACTCCATGTTGATGGGCTTTTGGAATCACTTGATTATGAATCACTTGATGCTTGCGAATCATGCCTCATGGGCAAGATGTCTAAGACTCCGTTCTCTGGAACAATGGAGCGAGCAACTGACTTATTGGAAATAATACATACTGATGTATGCGGTCCGATGAGTGTTGAGGCTCGCGGCGGGTATCGTTATTTTCTGACCTTCACAGATGATTTGAGTAGATATGGGTATATCTATTTGATAAAACACAAGTCTAAAACATTTGAAAAGTTCAAAGAATTTCAGAGTGAAGTAGAGAATCATCATAACAAGAAAATAAAGTTTCTACGATCTGATCGCAGAGGCGAATATTTGAGTTATGAGTTTGGTCTTCATTTGAAACAATGTGGAATAGTTTCGCAACTCACGCCACCTGGAACACCACAGCGTAATGGTGTGTCTGAACATCGTAACCGCACTTTATTAGATATGGTGCGATCTATGATGTCTCTTACCGATTTACCACTATCATTTTGGGGTTGTGCATTAGAGACAGCTGCATTCACGTTAAATAGGGCACCATCTAAATCCGTTGAGACGACACCGTATGAACTATGGTTTCGCAAGAAACGTAAGCTGTTGTTTCTTAAAGTTTGGGGTTGCGATGCTTATGTGAAAATGTTTCAACCTGATAAAGCTCAAACCCAAATCAGAGAAATGTGTCTTCATAGGATACCCAAAGGAGACTGTTAGGTACACCTTCTATCACAGATCCAAAGGCAAGATATTCATTGCTAATAATGGATGCTTTCTAGAGAAGGAGTTTCTCTCGAAAGAAGTGAGTGGGAGGAAAGTAAAACTTGATGAGGTAATTGTACCTTCTCCCGAAATGGAAAGTAGTTCATCACTTAAATCAGTCCCAGTGATTCCTAGACAAATTAGTGAGGAAGCTAATGATGATGATCATGAAACTTCAGATCAAGTTACTACCGAACCTCGTAGGTCAACCAGAGTATGTTCCGCACCAGAGTGGTACGGTAATCCTATTCTGGAAGTCATGTTACTAGATCATGACGAACCTACGAACTATGAGGAAGCGACGATGAGCCCAGATTCCGCAAAATGGCTTGAGGTCATGAAATCTGAGATAGGATACATGTATGAGAACAAAGTATGGACTTTGGTTGACTTGCCCGATGATCGGCAAGCCATAGAGAATAAAATGGATTTTCAAGAGGAAGACGGATGCTGATAGTAGTGTTACTATATAAAGCACGAATTGTTGCAAAAATGTTTCGACAAGTTCAAGATGTTGACTACAATGAGATCTTCTAACTTGTATCGATGCTTAAAAGTCTGTCCGAATCATGTTAGCAATTGCCGTATTTTATGAAATTTGCCAAATGGATATCAAACCTGCATTCCTTAATGGATTTCTTAAAGAAGAGTTGTATATGATGCAACCAGAAGGTTTTGTCGATCCTAAAGATGTTAACAAAGTGTGCAAAGCTCCAGCGATCCATCTATGGACTGGTGCAAGCATCTCGGAGTTGGAATATATGCTTTGATGAGTTGATCAAAGCATATAGTTTTATACAGACTTGCGGTGAAGCCTGTATTTACAAGAAAGTGAGTGGGAGCACTACAACCTTTCTGATAAGTATATGTGAATGACATATTGTTGATCGGAAATGATGTAGAATTTTCTAGAAAGCATAAAGGAATGTTTGAAAGGAGATTTTCAAAGAAAAACCTCGGTGAAGCTGCTTACATATTGAGCATCAAGATCTATAGAGATAGATCAAGACGCTTGATAAGTTTTTTCAATGAGTACATAGCTTGAAAAGATTTTGAAGTAGTTCAAAATGGAACAGTCAAAGAAGGAGTTCTTGCCTGTGTTGCTACGTGTGAAGTTGAGTAAGACTCAAAACCCGATCACGGTAGAAGATAGAGAGAGGATGAAAGTCATTCCCTATGCCTCAGCCATAGGTTCTATAAAGTATGCCATGCTATGTACAAGAACTATTGTATACCCTACCCGAAGTTTGGAAAGGGAGTACGATAGTGATCTAGGAGTAGATCACTGGACATTGGTCAAAATTATCCTTAGAGGACTAAGGAAATATTTCTCGGTTATGGAGGTGATAAAGAGTTCGTCGTAAAGAGTTACGTCGATCCAAGCTTTTACACCGATCCGGATGACTCTGAGTCTCAATCTGGATACATATTGAAAGTGGGAGCAATTAGCTAGAGTAGCTCCATTTAGAGCATTATAGACATAGAAATTTGCAAAATACATACAGATCTGAATGTGGCAGACCCGTTGACTAAACTTCTTTCACAAGCAAAACATGATCCCACCTTAGTACTCTTTGGGTGTTAATAACATAGCGATGTGAACTAGATTACTGACTCTAGTCAACACTTTGGATGTTGGTCACATGACGATGTGAAGTACGGGTGTTAATCACATGGTGATGTGAACTATTGGTGTTAAATCACATGGCAATGTGAACTAGATTATTGACTCTAATGCAAGTGGGAGACTGAAGGAAATATGCCCTAGAGGCAATAATAAAGTTATTATTTATTTCCTTATTTCATGATAAATGTTTATTATTCCTTGTATTAACCGGAAACTTAGTACATGTGTGAATACATAGACAAAACAGGGTGTCACTAGTATGCCTCTACTTGACTAGCTCGTTGATCAAAGATGGTTAAGTTTCCTAGCCATTGACATGAGTTTTTATTTGATTAACGGGATCACATCATTAGAGAATGATGTGATTGACTTGACCCATTCCGTTAGCTTAGCACTTGATCGTATAGTTTGTTGCTACTGCTTTCTTCATGACTTATACATGTTCCTCAGACTATGAGATTATGCAACTCCTGAATACCGGAGGAACACCTTGTGTGCTATCAAACGTCACAACATAACTGGGTGATTATAAAGATGCTCTACAGTTGTCTCCGATGGTGTTTGTTGTGTTGGCATAGATCAAGATTAGCATTTGTCACTTCGATTGTCGGAGAGGTATCTCTGGGCCCTCTCGGTAATGAACATCACTATAAGCCTTGCAAGCAATGTGACTAATGAGTTTGTTGCGGGATGATGCATTACGGAACGAGTAAAGAGACTTTCCGGTAAAGAGATTGAACTAGGTATTGAGATACCGACGATCGAATCTCGTTTATTGTTATGCGGTTTGACCGATAAAGACCTTTGTAGAATATGTGGGAGCTAATATGAGCATCCAGGTTCCGCTATTGGTTATTGACCGGAGATGAGTCTCGGTCATATCTAAATAGTTCTCGAACCCGTAGGGTCCTCACGCTTAACGTTCGATGACGATCGGTATTATGAGTTTATGTGTTTTGATGTACCGAAGGTTCTGGATGAGTTCGGGCATTTTCCGGAGTACCGGGAGGTTACCGGAACCCCCAGGGGCTTAATGGGCCTACATGGGCTTTAGTGGAAGAGAGAGGAGAAGGCCAATAGGAGGGGCGCCCCCCCCTTAGTCCAATCCGAATTGGGAAGGGGGCCGGCCCCCTTTCCTTCTCTCCCTCTTCCCCTTCCTCCCCCTCCTAGTTGGACTAGGAAAGGGGGGAACCTACTCCTAGTTGGAGTAGGATTCCCCCCTTGGGGTGCACCCCTTGAGGCCGGCCAGCCCCCTCCTCCACTCCTTTATATACGGGGGAGGGGGCACCCCATAGACACACAAGTTGATTTCTTAGCCGTGTGCGGTGCCCCCTCCGCAGTTTCACACCTTGGTCATATCGTCATAGTGCTTAGGCGAAGCCTTGCGTCGGTAAGTTCATCATCACCGTCACCACGCCGTCGTGCTGACGGAACTCTCCCTCGGCCTCAACTGGATCAAGAGTACGAGGGACGTCATCGAGCTGAATGTGTGCTGAACTCGGAGGTGCCGTGCATTCGGTACTTGGATCGGTCGGATCGTGAAGACGGACGACTACATCAACCGTGTTGTTATAACGCTTCCGCTTACGGTCTATGAGAGTACATAGACAACACTCTCCCGCTCGTTGCTATGCATCACCATGATCTTGCGTGTGCGTAGGAAATTTTGAAATTACTACGTTCCCCAACAGTTCCCTTGCCCCAAGATAAAAGTTTTAGCATCTAGATTGCCCGTACCTACCATTTTAGGTTAGGCCATCATCTGTTGGTGCCATGCCCAAATCACTCATGAATGCGAGGAGAGAACATATCCGACAAGAAAACGGCGAACGGAAAAGGAGAGGCGAATAAAACGGCAATTTTTTGTGAAGTGGGGGAGAGGAAAACGAGAGGCAAATGGAAAATAATGTAAATTGCAAGGAGATGAGGTTTGTGATTAGGAACCTGGTTATGTTGAAGATCCTCCCCGGTAACGGTGCCTAAAATTCTCCTTGATGGCAGCTGGAACTACGTCGGTATTTCCCCAGAGAAGGAGGGATGATGTAGCACAGTGACGGTAGGTATTGCCCTCAGTTATGAAACCAAGGTATCGAACCAGTAGGAGAACCAAGCAACACAATGTAAGCAGCACCTGCACACAAACAACAACACCTCACAACCCGATGAGTTAAAGGGTTGTCAATCCCTTCTGGGGTACCGCGCCTCAAGATAGGCAAACAGGCGTGAGGTAAATTGTAGTAGATTGATAGATTGAACGCCAAATAAAATAAATAAGAATAAAATGCAGCAAGGTATTTTTGTATTTTTTGGTTTAATAGATCTGAATAAAAATGCAAAGGGAAAGTAGGTCGCAAGGCAAATATATGATGAAGAAGACCCGGGTGCCGTAGGTTTCACTAGTGGCCTCTCTCGAGAAAAAATAGCAAACGGTGGGTAAACAAATTACTGTTGGGCAATTGATAGATCTTAAAATAATTATGACGATATCCAGGCAATGATCATTACATAGGCATCACGTCCAAGATTAGTAGACCGACTCCTGCATGCATCTACTACTATTACTCCACACATCGACCGCTATCCAACATGCATCTAGTGTATTAAGTTCATGGAAAAATGGAGTAATGCAATATGAACGGTGACATGATACATATGTGTCAGTTCCCTTTCTGTCACTGGGATCAAGCACCGTACGATCGAACCCACTACGGGGCACCTCTTCCCATTGCAAGATAAATAGATCATGTTGGCCAAACAAAACCCAAATGTTGGAGAAGAAATACAAGGCTATAAGAGATCATGCATACAAGAGATCAAAGAAACTCAAATAACTTTCATGGATATAAAAAGATATGACTGATCATAAACTCGAAGTTCAACAGATCCCAACAAACACACATCAAAAGAGTTACATCATATGGATCTCCAAGAGACCATTTTATTGAGAATTCAGCGAGAGCGACAGAGAGAGAGAGAGAGAGAGAGAGAGAGAGAGAGAGAGAGAGAGCCATCTAGCTACTAACTACGGACCCGAAGGTCTACAAAGAACTACTCACGCATCATCGGAGAGGCACCAATGGAAGTGGTGAACCCCTCCGTGATGGTGTTAAATTGGATCTGGTAGTTCTGGACTCTGCTGCGGCTGGATGAATATTTCGTCAACTCTTTTAGGGTTTCTAGAATATTGGGGTATTTATAGAACAAAGAGACGGTCCGGGGGGCACCCGAGGTGGGCACAATCCAAAGGGGGCGCCTGGGCCTCCTGGCGTGCCCTGGTGGGTTGTCCCCTCCTCGGGACTCCCCCCAGGTGCTACCAGGGCCCATCTTCTTCCTTTTGGTCCATAAAAAATCATCGTAAAGTTTCGTGGCATTTGGACTCCGTCTGATATTGATTTCCCGCAATGCAAAAACATGATAGAAAACAACAACTGGCACTTGACACTATGTCAATAGGTTAGTACCAAAAAATGATATAAAATGACTATAAAATGATCATAAAACATCCAAGATTGATAATTAAACAGCATGGAACAATCAAAAATTATAGATACGTTAGAGACGTATCAAGTGACACCGGCCGCCACTACAAAAAAAGACACATCCATGACATTTTGGGCCGAACGAATTTTTTTCCTGTCATAAATATGACACTTCTATGACGATAATTGTGACAAAACCCGTTATCATCATAGATGTGGTGGGCTCCTACTTCTATGACAAAAAATCATGACAGAAAATGGGCTTTTCGTCCTGGGCGGGCCGGAGACGCAGCTGCATGACATTCTTTGGGCCGTCCATGACGGAAAAAACCATGGTAGAAGCGAGGGGGAGGAAAATTTCGGGGAGTTGCCGGTTACGGTGGGAGGTCGGGGGCCGAGCGATGCGCGTTTCTCTCGTACACGTACGAGCGTGTGTGCGAGGCGTTGTCTCTAACTGAACCCGAGCGAGGCGTTGGGCTCTAACTGAACCCGAGCAATTGCATTGCAGGCTACGCGTTACTGAACCCGAGCGATCGATCGATGGCTATTAACTGAACCCGATGGAGCGATTCCTTCGCTACTACTGCTAACTGAAGCCGGTCGATGCTGCCTCTGGGATGAACAATGAGTGTTGCAGGGGGGGGGCTGGATGTACAGTAGACATTGGAGGGTGGATGAACAGTAGATGGTGGAGGGGTGGTTAAACAGTAGCCGGTGGAGTAGCGCGCGATGGAGGCTGGATGAACAGGAGCCCGTGGAGGCTGGAGGAGGTCGACGGTGGAGATGAACAGTATCCCGTGGAGTCCCATTTTGCGGTACGCCACACCCCTCCCGATGAACAGGACCCCCGTTTTGACCATAGCGCTCCAACACAAGTATGTTTTGTCCGTTTTGCGGTACGCCACACCCCTCCCGATCAACAGGACCCCCGTTTCGATCGTAGGAGGTCCGTTTCATTCGTTTTGCGGTACGCCACACCCCTCCCGATCAACAGGACCCCCGTTTCGACCGTAGGAGGTCCGTTTCCTCTGTTTTGCGGTACGCCACACCCCTCCCGATCAACAGGACCCCGTTCCGAACATAGGAGGTCCGTTTCCTCCGTTCTGCGGTACGCCAGGCCTCGTTTGCATCGCCTGTTCCGTCCAAGCCCTCCCGATGAACACGACCACACATTCCGTTCCGACCCAGCCGGTTGGCTCCCACGCATTTCGTTGCCTCCCGATGAACACGACGCATTCTGTTGCCTCCCCATGAACACGACGCATTCCGTTGCCTCCCCATGAACACGACACATTCCGTTGCCTCCCCATGAACACGACGACGACGTTGTTTCTCCGTTCCGACCCAGCCATGTACACGAGCCCTCGCCATACGTATGCGCCAGTAGGAGTTCGAGACCCCGCCCGTATGTACACATATGTGGCCGTATTTTCTTTCTTGCACAATGGCCGCTGTACGTACGTGTATATGCTACGTGCGCGCCTCTACTACGACACGTGCGCGCCTCTACATCCACCAGTATATATGTACGTACACGTTCACGACCAGAATGACAACGCTACGTACGCTTCGACCTGGTGGGTCCCGACTGTCAGGCACTTCCTTGCCTGCGAAGATGTAGCTGGTGGGTCCCAGCAGTCAGAGGGGCGAATCGTTTTTTTTGCCCGGACGCACTTCCTTGCATGCGAAGATATAGCTGGTGGGTCCCAGCAGTCAGGGGGGCGAATCGTTTTTTTTTGCCCGGACGCACTTCCTTGCTTGTGAAGGTGTAGCTGGTGGGTCCCACCAGTCAGGGGGGAAACATTTTTTTCATGAAATATGGTGGCCCATCCGGTGGGTCCCCGCTGTCAGGTGGAGGAATAATTATTTTGCGCGTAATAAGGAGGCACTTCCTTGCTGTGGCAGTGGACCCAGCTATCAACCTCTCCACGCACAGTACTCTTCCGATGGAAGTCGGTCCTTGACCACATTGACCACGCCGCGCTGAGAGCACCACGATGGTGGACGACGGCGAGGCCTAGGAAGGGGACGACACGGAGGCAGGGAAGACTCGGCAGTTGTTTCCCACGCGGAGGGGAGTACGACTGTATGAGGGTTTACTGGTTCGTCTGCCGTCGCTGGAGAATAACAGCAGGTGTGGGTGAGTAGAGGGATGGCTAGGACAGCGATGGGAGTACGGTGGGGCGGTGAGGCCTGCGCGGCAGCACAGTCGACCGCGGGGAGGAGGGAGCAGGCAGCCCCGCCGGTGCTTGTTTGAGCGGTTGGAGCAGGAAGAGCAGAGATTGATGAAGCACGACGGCCGTTGGATGGACATCCAACCGTCACTGCTTGTGCGTCAACCTTTTTTTAGGAAAGCCTCAAATCTGTGGAAAACTGCATACAGCCCATCTGCCATTATTTCTAATAATTTACAGCCCATTTGCTAATTCTTAAGGTTTTTTTTGGAGCCCATATTATTTTTGTTAGCATTACAGCCCATATTGTGGCCACGGTTAAAAAATTATACGAAATTTTGCATATTTCGGTGTGGTCCGAACTGTTTTTAATCCCGAAATTTCGACTCACGTTCAAACTGATTCTAAAAATAAATTTATATCAATATAAAATCCAAAAAATTCTCCATGCATAATAATTAATGTAATTCAAAATCTTGAAATAAAAAAAATTGAAACTAATTGCCGGTTTGATGTGTTTTAAAAATGTACAGCCCATTTCTCATTACTGATGGGCCATTTTCTCGGCCAGCCGAATGAAAGCTCTCCTCGTCTTGAAAGATTTACAGCCCAAAAGGCATGACAAAGCGACTTACTTGGCAAATCACAAAAAAACTGGGATGTGGCCGTGGACCCAGCTGTCAGCCTCTCCACGTACAGTACTCTTCCGATGGAAGTCGTTCCTTGACCACGTTGACCACGCCGCACGGAGAGCACCACGGCGGTGGACGACGATGAGGCCTAGGAAGGGGACGACGTGGAGCCGGGGAAGACGCGACAGTGGAAGCCCGCGAAGAGAGGAGTACGAGGGTTCACTGGTTCGGCTGTGGTGTGAGGCTGCCGTCGCCGCAGGGCCTGGCCAGCGGTGGGAATAGTAGGGGGCGGTGAGGCCTCCGCGGCAGCACATCCGGCCACGGGAGGCAGGAGCATGCGGCACGACCGGCGCTGCTTTGGGTGGCTGGAGCAAGAAGACCAGAGGTTGAAGAAGCACTACGGCCGTTGGATGGACATCATACGGTCACTGGATCTAGAATCGTTCATATTGACTAAGTTGAGAAAGCCCTTCGTCCCCGTCAACTTGGTAGGCTAACAAGACAGCCTCCCACCAAGGTGGGTCCCAGCTAGCCGGGGGAGTATTCATTTTTTTGTGCCTAATAAGGAGGCACTTCCGGTGGGTCCGAGCTGACAACGGGGGAACATTTTTTTGCGAAATACGATGGCCCGGCTGGTGGGTCCCCGCTGTCAGGTGGAGGAATAATTATTTTCCGCGTAATAAGGAGGCACTTCCTTGCGGCTGCCGTGGACCCAGCTGTCAGCCTCTCCACGTACAGTACTCTTCCGATGGAAGTCGGTCGTTGATCAATTGACCACGCCGCGCCGAGAGCACCACGGCGGTGGACGACGGCGAGGCCTAGGAAGGGGACGACGCGGAGCCGGGCCACGGGAGGCAGGAGCAGGCGGTAGCATAGCCGGCCACGGGAGGCAGGAGCAAGCGGCATGACCGGCGCTGCTTTGGGCAGCTGGAGCAAGAAGACCAGAGGTTGAAGAAGCACTATGGCCGTTGGATGGACATCATACGGTCACTGGAGTATTGACTAAGTTGACAAAGCCCTCCGTCCCCGTCAACTTAGTAGGCCCACAAGTCAGCCCAACAATATGGTGGGTCCCAGCTAGCAGGGGGTATTCATTTTTTTGGGCGTAATAAGGAGGCACTTCCTTGCGTTCGAAGATATAGCTGGTGGGTCCGACCTGTCAGCGGGGGGAACATTTTTTTCACGAAATACAGAGGCCCTTCCCGTGGGTCCTAGCTGTAAGGTGGAGGAATCATTATTTTGCGCGTAATAAGGAGGCATTTCCTTGCGTGCGGCCATGGACCCAGCTGTCAGCCTCTTCACGTATAGTTCACTTCCGATGGATGTCATTCATTGACCACGTTGACCAGGCTGCGCCGGGAGCACCAGGGCGGTGGACAACGACGAGGCCTAGGAAGGGAACAACACGGAGCCAGGGAATACTCGGCAGTTGTTTCCCACACGGAGGAGTACGAGGGTTTACTGGTTCGCCTGCCGTCGCTGGAGAATAATAGCATGTGTGGGTGAGTAGAGGGATGGCTAGGCCAGCGATGGGATTACGGTGGGGCCGTGAGGCCTGCGCGGCGGCATAGCCAGCCGCGGGAGGAGGGAGCAGGCAGTCCTGTCGGCGCTTGTTTGAGCGGCTGGAGCATGAATAACAGAGATTGAAGAAGCACGACAGCCGTTGGATGGACATCCAACAGTAACTGCTCTCGTGTGTTGACTAAGTTGACAGGGCGTTGCGCGTGCGTCAACCTTTTTTTATGAAACCATACGCGTCAACCTGTAGTAGGCGCACAAGTCAGCCTCAAATCTGTGGAAAACAGCATACAGCCCATCTGCATTATTTCTAATAATGTACAGCCCATTTGCTAATTCTTAAGATTTTTTTGGAGCCCACCTTCTTTTTGTTAGCATTACACCCCATATTGTGGCCACGGTTAAAAAGTATACGAAATTTTGCATATTTCGGTGCGGTCAACTGTTTTTAATCCAGAAATATCGGTTCACATTCAAACTATTCTGAAAAATAATTTATATAAATATAAAATCCAAATAATTGTCCACGCATAAAAATCAATGGAATTTAAGATCTTGTAATGAAAAATTGAAACTAATTCCCGGTTTGATGTGTTTTAAAAATGTACAGGCCATTTCTGGGAAAACCGAATGAAACTCTCATCGTCTTGAAAGATTTGCAGCCCAGCAGGGCCGATAAAGCAAGTAGGCCTTGTTTGGGTATTTCTTAAAAAAAATAGAACTGGTCTAGCCATTTTCAGCAAGAAAAAACACAACTGGGCTCATGATGTGGTAAACACAAATACCCTGGCTAGACGGGCCACAGCCCCCGCACAGCCCCGTTGTTACCCTGATCCATCGCTAAAACTAGTATAAATAACAGCTGCTTGTTCCTAAAAATATAACTGCGTGAGTTGCTGGGTCCCTGGTGTCAGCCGCTCGTAGTGTAATTCTCTCGTTTATTGACTACGTTGACAATGGCGTGAGCCCAGATGTCCAACCATTAGGACTAGGAGGAACCATATTTTTGGGCTTGTACTATAGAGGCACTTGCTTGCGTACTGCCATGACGCTGGTGGGTCCCTACTGTCATCCTCTCCACATATAGTCATCTCCTTGTTCCTCTCGGTTGTTGACGATGTTGGCAACGCAAGAGGGCGGCGCACCGCACACGGTGAGCGAACCAAGGCCGCAAATTTATAGCCCATTTGATGTGCTAGTTCTAAATAAGTTTGTGGGTGCTGGTGGGGGCTAATCACTTGGCTTCTATAATGCACAGTGAGCTCAAGCAGCCGGCGTGAGTGATGTTATTTCCCTTGGTTGTGATTTGTTACAATATTTCACTCTAAATTAAACGAATGGCAAGCCATTTGCCTTTTTCAAATAAAATATGACAGTCACAGCCGAGTTGAAAAGGACAGGAACATCTAACTCCAGCTTACAAACTATAAAAAGCACGAGGGTTGATTGTTCATCAGGTTTACAAAAAAACCCAGATTGAAAAGGGCAACAACATCTAACTCCAGCACTGTTTTCGGTAGTCACAGTCAAATGGATCGGTCAGGTCCATAGAATGAACATCCTGGGTCGTAAAATTTACTGGATTATGACCACAATATGTTGTAAATAGAAGCCCGACACGTTGAGAAGCTCTTTTGGCCACCTGAAACTCCTTTTTTTGCTCTTCGACATACCCATCCGTCAAAACCATGCTGCTGATAAACTTAAGCCTGATGGACAATAGTAACCTCGTATTCAGCAGGAAGAATGTGACAAATCTTGTGTTTGCACGGTTGGCTACATATCGTTCTAGCGTTATTGTCTTCAATCGAATCTCATGAGAAGTGAGAAAATCCCGATGCTTACGAATCCACCGATTGGTTATAACTTTCTTACCCTGTCCTATTATCTAAATAGACATGAAGATTGAAAACAGTTAAGGTCTAAAAGAAGAGTGTCGAAAGAGCAACATCTGAACGGTTAATTCTAGTACACTATATGCGGGCTTCCAATGTGCGTGAAATTATCACCTTTATATACAACTTCTTCAGACATGGAAAGCATTGCAGCAAGCCAATAATCTTGTTCAGATCAAAACTATTCATTTGGATATATAAGATCTTAACAGGATCCAGCACCATTGATAGGCCATCCATGGAGAAACTCTTCATTGAGCATAGAACATAATATTAGTACAAAATGTGTACTCCAAGATGACATATAAATTATGCGCAGAAATTTAAAATGCAGCTTATGGTTACAAGTGTAGATGATAATATAAAGTACCTGAAGAACTATGGAGCCAAACACCATATTGAAATGAGCACAGAGATCATGTATTACACCCAAGGTCTCCAGTTTAGGCGCAGAGAGGACGGTTATTTGCAACAGTGAATAACTAGAATCAAGGATCAACCTTTGAAGTGAAGGGGCATCTTGGATGATGAGCTGCCTTCCGTCAAAAGAAATTCCAATTCTTACAAGGTTAGGCGACTTTATCTAGAGACAACCGATTCTAACTGTGAAAACAAGCACCAAGCACTCCAGCGCAGGGCAACTGGAGTGGATGATGCTGTGCAATGAGGCCTCCGATATACGAACACGCACAAGTGAAAGTTTCTTGAGAAATGGGAGTCGAAGGTTTAGTACTAGATTTTCTGGTAGGTAGCACAGCGCAAAGGTGGCGGTGTGGAGAGAGGAGGAAAACCGCGAGATGGACATCGATGCCGAGGGCACAAGTTCATGGCGTTCGGTATGTGGTATGTGATTTCCAGGGCAATAGTAGAACTCAAGCAGCTGTAGTTTTGTGAATTCAGGGGATTTCAGCTAGGCGTCCACCGTGCAGGGCATGGTATGCTTGCTCAGGTAGCATGACGGGATGCAGAGGCTTTGAACGGAGCCCTGGTGGGAGGAGATGATGGCTCTGGGGATTTCAAAATCATTAAAGAGAGATAGCCGACGACAGCCGAGATTAAGGGGCACGGCGCGCCATAGAGGGCGCCACCGAATTGAGAGGACTTGGGTGCAGCAGCAATCCTTGGTGGGGAGAAGCGAGATGATCTCCCCAAGGACGGCGCGCCATGAGGTGCAGACGGCGTGGAAGCGGACAAAGTCGGTGGGATCGTGCAGGCGGCCGGAGACGACGGCGACCAGCTCGGACAGGAGCTCCTCCCATCGTCGCTGCGGTGCGGGCATGTTTGGGTGGGGTGGAGTACGTAGCTCGATCGGTTTGGTTGTTGTCTGTGAGAAAGAAAGATCGATCGGCGCGCGGCTGCTAGCTAGGGCTTCTCTTCTACTAATGGCTGCATGCACGCACGGATGCTGGCCATTGATACATGTTTGGATATTGATCGATTCCACGCAGATTTCTCATCGGATCTACAGCTCCGTTTAAAAAATAAGACTCACGCTCGGCCGGCTAGGGTTTCTAATCTAACGAGACCGTCACTACCCCAAATTGAGTTTTTCCTGACGGCCGAAAACCATCAGGAATAAGCCATTCCTGTCAAGAACATGCCTATACCGTCAGGAATCCCCCGTCAGCAATAGCATATCAGGAACGACGTTCATTCCTGAAGGTAACCGTTAGGAAATACATTCCTGACGGCGTTTCCTGACGGACGACATTTTGCCCTGAGTTTTGTCTTTCCTGATGGTATCCCCGTCAGGAATACACCTTCAGGATTGAACTTCTCCTGGTGACCATGCTACTGTACAGAAGTCCAGAACAGCAAATTCGGTAGGTATTACATTAAATCATTCAAAATTCAGAAAAAATACAAATTGATTCCATTCATATTTCTGCACAGCAATATGCACATCTGAGTAAATAAGATCACATTCATTGCAATATCTTGAATTGTTCACAAAATGATATTCCAACTCATGGTTCCCAAAAACTTAAAAAGAACAAGAGCTGCTCCATTTAGCCCCTCCAAAAGACAAACGAAGCTGAACAGTCAGAAAATACATTCCTAAATGATTCTCCTTGGCCGGAGTAGCACCATGGTCTTCTCAGCATGGGAAGAAGCTGTCAAACAGAGTACCAGCATGCTCTTAGGCTTGGGAAGATCCATCCACCTAAAAGGAAAAAATTGTAAGTATTAAGTACTTCCAATGTTGAAACAGATTTCAACTAAAAACTGCCAAAGGAATAACTGTGATATACAGAAAACAAAAAAGAGATGAACATGCACATTCTACAGTGCACATTCTACAGTACACAGATGAATAAGTGTGGTGAAATAAGGTCATTTCCAGCAAATAGAACTAGATAAAGACGATATGTATTGTTGGCATTCATGGCTTCTAACTTTCTCTATAACGTCTCCAAACCACAATGAATTGACAGCTACACAATAACTTCGTCATAGAACTACAATTTAGATCTGAAGACTATAGTTATCACAATCTTCATGGCTAAAAGCAACTATAACAGTATCAAGTGTGCATATGAAATTAAACAAGTTGGACCTCTGAACCTTGTACTACAATAGTCTATGGCCAGAGTACCTTAAAAAACAACTAAAATAAGGATTAATTGATAAAAAATGTATAGAACAGACCTGATTACGAGTCTTGATGCTGGTCTTCCCAATCAAAGTTGCAAAGAAGAATTCCCAGAAGGTATACCATTGACCAAACATAATACCAGCAACATCAAACAACAGGTTTGGAACCTTGTAATCACAAAGAAAATAACTTGTCAGCGGGAAATGCCTATTATATATACACTGGGTTTTAGTACATGGACCTATTATATAACTTGTCAGCAGTAGCACTTCTCTAGTTAACAAAATACACTATCTACTGTTACTAGATGATACTCCGCGCGTTGCTGCGGGAATTGCTTGCCAATATTTCGATGATATTTTGTTATATGAACATGAATAGAAAATAATGGGCATATGAAAAACAACATAGGTAAGTGCAAAATATGTTAGAACATCACTTAGTACCTTAAATCATGCGCATTTTGATCACCAAGAATTAAGAACTGCTATATATGTATGCTTAAAATGAATTGGTGATAGCATCATAAAGTTGTCCAACTCATCAGTTTGCCATGCCTTAAGCTTTGAAATGTTCGAAGGCAGTAGTACAAGAACTTGTTGGTAAGCATATCATGTATGCTAAGAAACTGTAATAAAAAACCATGAATGATGAGTGTACCTAACTAAGCAACTGTCAAAAAATTAATGGGAGGCTCACATATAGCTACATATCAAATAGGAACGCTACATAGTGCTCTCCCTTCAGGTTTAGAATCTCACGAAGTTGCGATTTTAATGTTGAGCTAAATATCTAAATCTGGAAAGAACTAGTCTGGGTTACGATGTCGCGCTCCTAGATACAAACATAATTAAGATATATTTAGGAGATGAACTATTCATAGCAAGATAAATTTAAGAACCAAAAAGAGACATATCAGGGATGCATTAGAAGATACTACAGAAAGGAAGATCAGGAGAACCATCATTTCCCGCTGTCGCATTCGTCGTTATCTCACTGCCTCTCATCTATAGTTCAAGCATCCCTTGCATTGTGATCTTCTAAAACTAAGGATAGTTAAGGTGACCTCTCAGGTCAATTGTAATAACACATTATGATCTATGAGAAAATACATGTGACAAACTGCAGTTATTCCTGTTGATATCCAGACTGTCACAACCGGGGTTCTCTAGTTCAAAACTACACTAAGTGGACATGACTTGCTAGTACAGCCATGAACAGAAGTATCACGAAGATTTTGATAAGTATCATGAAGATTTTGATAAGTATCACGAAGATTTTGATCTCGAATCATCTTATTGAGCCCTAGTATAAGCATTGGGCACAACAAAGTCAAAGCAACAACGATTCTCGAACAATCATGATCTTGGGGTCATTCCCCCCATCAAACTAATGTCAATTAATTACGTAATGGATCTCATCCAATTCTTATACATCTCATGTGCCTATACCGGATTACGCACAGATGGTTGGGGAGAGCATGATGGTGATGTTCGAGAAGGGGTTGATGAAGTCGACGGGTGAAGTTTCCCCTTCTCCGGAGGTTTGGCCAAGCATCCTCTAGTAAGATGAACAATGGTGGTGGCACCTCTGCCTCGGCAAAAATCATAGATAAATACGAGGGGTGTTCTCGAGTGAATATATAATAAAGGGTCGCTAAGAGAAACAGGGATGGACGGTGATGAGTCCAATTTATGTGATGATTATGTTAATAATGTTGTGCCTACATGATAGGCTTTGTGGAATTTTAGCACGTTCACGCACTTCTTTTTGTCATTATTCCTCAACTAACGCCTTCTGGACCAAATAAATTCCTATGGAAGGAATCTCAAGAAATTATGATGTAATCACGTTACCTAATGTGATAGTCAACTATCATAAAAGAATAAAGCTATTGGGCCAAAGGAGGAGTGCCTACGGTGTCTCTAGAGCCGCCGACGGCCTTTGACCAATGGACTTTTCTACCTGGTGTTAGGCTAGCCCATAGGAACCTTTTAAAATAAAGTTTGAGCCCAACATATCACAAGATTCCATCCGAGTTACTATCTGTGGCAGATTTCGGCTCTAACTACTGGCAATAGTGCCGTCCGTGAAGCGAGTCACACTCCGGAGTTGTCTGCAGGGTGTTTCAACCTCCCACCACACTTTTAGACATGTATGAGGACCCAATGCAAGTTTTGGTGGCAATGCTATCCTCCGACGACCCCAGAGTAAGCTACCCCCTTTGACTTTCACTGGACGCCCTGATATGTCCCAAACGCATCTATTTTTCCAAACACTTTAGCTCTTGTTTCGGAGTCTAATTTGCATGATTTGAATTGAACTAACCTGGACTGACGCTATTTTTAGCAGAATTGTCATGTTGTTGTTTTTGTGCAGAAATAAAAGTTCCCGGATTGGGCTGGGACTTTACGGAGAATATTTTCAAAATATGTAAAAATATTGTCGAAGAGAAATACGAAAGGGGAGCCACCAGGGCGCCAGAAGCCCAGGGGGCGCGATGGCAGGCTTATGGCCCCCTAGCAGCTTCGACAACCCTAACTCCAACTCCATAAGTACATATTCGTCCAGAAAAAACAGAGAGAAGGAATCACCATGTTTTACAATACAGAGACGCCGCCACTTCCTTTTCTTCATCGAGAGGGCTGATCTGGAGTCCGTTTGGGGCTACAGAGAGGGAATTCGACACCGTCGTCATCATCAACCATCCTCCATCATCAATTTCATGATGTTCACCACTAAGAGTCAATAATTCCTTCGTAGGCTTACTGAACAGTGATAGGTTGGATGAGATTTATCATGTAAACAAGTCAGTTTTGTTAGGGCTTGATCCCTAGTATCCACTATGTTCTAAGATTGATATTGCTATGACTTTGCTATGCTTAATGCTTGTCACCAAGGCCCGAGTGCCATGATATCACATCTGAACCCTTTATATTTTCTTGATCCTACCTTGCAAGTTGTATGCATCTATTATGTGTTATGATCCGCATACCCCAAGGTGACAATAATTAGGATTATTTTCGATGACTACTTTGGCGTAATTTTTGTGCAGAAAAAAATCTCGAAATGGGCTGAAAATTTACGAATAATTATTTTGGAATTAATAGAAAATATAGGCAAAAAGATCTACTGGGGCAACACAGGTCCACAAGCTCAGGTGGCGCGCCCCTCGAGCCTCCGTTTGCCCTACCTCTCGTCCTATAAGTGCCACCCCGTGGAGAAAAATCCAGAGAGAAAGAATGATCGTGTTTTACGATACGGAGCCGCCGCCACCTCCTGTTCTTCATTGGGAGGGCTGATCTGGAGTCCATTCGGGACTCCGAAGAAGGGGATTCGTCGTCATTGTCATCAACAACCTTTCTCAATCAACAATTTCATGATGCTCACCACCACTACTAGGGAAAACCCTAGCAGTAGCGCGGGTTTTGTGTCCACTAGTAGCGCGGGAGGCCACGCTACTAATAAGGCGCTACAGCTATTGCTTAGCAGTAACGCGTGCCCGCACGCGCTACTGCTAGGACAAATAGCTGCAGCGTTTGTTCAGTACCACGCTACTGCTAAGGTAACTACTTGCAGCGTGTTTTCTGTCCATCGCTACTAGTATTTTATTTTTATTTTTTTCAGTGTATTTATGCCATCGTACAAATATTGGTACAATACCAGTTATGAGGTTTACATCATTATGTCCATAACAGTGTGTCAAATGAAGGTGGATTAGGTTTAAGTGGAGGAAATATGTGGTGCATGTCAAAAGTATACTACTAATCCAAACTTGATCTAGTTTGGACTAGTAGTACTTTCGATGTGCACCACATGTTGCCTCCACTTGAATCTAATCCGCCAGCACAAGCTATTTAATCATCATCATAGTTATTACCACCAACAATATTTATTTAATCACCACTAACACTAGCTAATAATAATCATCATAGTCATTACCACCAACACTAGCTATTTTATCATCATAGTAATAGTGTAGCACATCATCATCCTCAAACTCATTTCTAGCTAGCTAATCACTCCTGCTGCTCTCTCTTAGGTAAAATAACATAAAACATGTATAGCTCTCCTCCTTGATCAAACTGGAGCATGCAGATGAACCTGTCTCCTAATCGTGGGTAGCGCATCTGTTTGCTGCCCCCTAGTACTTCTCTGCGCTCGCCCATCACATATTTGGTCCAGTCTTGCACTATTAAGCATCCGTCGCTAATCTTGAATGCACTAAAGTAATCTGTAGGATATCTTGGCTGTAAGCTGATAATACTCATGGTACCTTTAGTCTCGATCCCAAAAGGCACAACATTCCTCGGGAGTCCCTGTTGAAGAACATCGTACGGTAACATACTTAGCTATGAAGTTTAGCTTCAAAAATAATATATGAAAAAGATGCATTGATGGCAAATAGTAAAAATATTACCATCCTTCCTAAATAGATGTGACCGTAGTTCATTACGAACACTATTGGTCGCACATTTTCAGTACTAACATTTCTAAATGCAGGAAGAAAATTTGTCTTGACAGTATCAAGATCCTCAAGCCATGAAACATAATGACTGAGCTCCTCGCAGTTGAGTTCAGCCCCAGGACAGTATACGGTCCTATCTACCAAGCGTTGGACATGTTTGCTTGCACCGAAATAAGCTGACAATATAAATTAGTTGTCAACTATTTTTGAATAAACAATATCAAAGACATAAATATGGTTGAGAAACTTACATAATGGTATAACTGGAGGCGTCTGCACATCGACCCAGATGTCGGTATTACCTTCAATATCATCTTCCGAACAAATATCAAAGGTGATAACCATATCAGGCTCAAATGCATAAGTCTTGCATAGTGTTCGCCATGTTTTGCATCCAAAATAGGTGTAGTCGTTTGAATTGTATAATTTTGCATGGAAAATATAACCATGCTCGGTCTTCAAGTAACTTTCTTTTCCTCCGTACTATGACTGAAACCAATCTTATCCAATACAAAAACTCTTGCATGGCAGGGGATACGTTAGTAGAATAGTAAAAAATAAGTTGAAGCAAATAAAGCAGATGTCATGCATAATTACGAAAAAAGACATGTCATTGTAACTTACTGTATCCACTTCGAAGTTATCGTCCAGCTTGATGCTGAAGCGCCTATCATCATCTAGGAAGATTCCGTCGCACAGGCCGCGCTCGTCTTCGCAGTATTTGCAAATACCGAAATCCTTTTCGTCGTCAAACATTTCCTATGTTCATAGTTAAAACATTAATTGAAAATCGATCAAAGATAACTACCAAGATACTCAACACACAAATCCGGGGCACTCGATATTTTCTACATATTCTGGCACAAGTCATGCGAAAATTCACGGAAAAATGCGGCATGACCTTTGCTAAAATAGGACATATCGAGCGCCTGAAATTTGCTGGAACGGAAATGAATCAACACTCCGGCAAAACATAGGCCACTCGGAGCTGTAATCTGCAAACATGACCGGCCACTTGGATATTGAGCAACACAAGATATACATTTCAAAATATCTTATAGGACTCAATAGCATGCATTCAATAAGCAAAAGTAAATCATCTCATGCGTCTGTACATCGTCGAATATTATCACTAATACATCACGAATAGTGTCATACATATAACATCACTAATACAACTAAAACCTTAGCACACGACGGGTATCGGCGCGGGCGGTGGACACCCACAGAGAAGGAACCATCACGGGATCATAGCTCCAGTGAGATCCCCGGAGAACTTGCCAGGTATTGGAGAACGGCCTGTGCTCCAACGCAAACAAGTAGCGACGGACGTGCGCGTCCTCCTCACTGACACGGTGACGCACCACCTCCGCGTTGTCCTCGAGCCTCTGGATCATCACTGGCCCACGCGACCGCCACCAAAGAAGGTTCGGGTCAACGACAGGCTGACTCCTCACCAACCTGCGCCCCCCGGTAGGTAGCGCCTCCCAGTACCACCCCGACGGAGCCTAGTCCCGGACATGGCCGATCTGGTCAAGCAGGTGTCGTCCTCCGCCGATTCGACGACGAGGATGCGGGATAGGCATCGTCCACGTAGAGGCGGGAAAAATTGCTTTAACTAAAAAGTAGAAACAAGTTCTTACTAACTAGTTCTATTAATTCAACTAGTTCTTACTAAAAATAAACTTACTATAAATACAAATATTCTAGTACCTAATTAGTACCTAGTTCTTACTAACTAAATAGAAGAAGGTCAAATTTTACTCGTTTTATTATGCATTACACTAGTGTTTATTCATCATCTAAGAAAACATCACCTAAGAAAAAATCCCAGCCGTATCTGTATCCAATTCATTTCCACCCATAGATGAACCCTATCTAATTTGATGCAACTAAAATTTGAAGAACCATATCTAGGCAGAGGTAGGGGAGGGGGTGGAGCAGGCGTGCTCACCTCGGGTGCCTGCGGCGAGAGAGGGGCAGGCGGCGTCGAGGTCCGGCTCGGGGCTCGGGCGCACGACGGAGGCCGGCGTCGAGGTCGGGGCCGGGGGCGGCGTTGAGGTCGGGGGCGGGGGCGGCCTAGGGTGTGCGGAGAGCGCACGGCGACCGACGGGCGACGGCGGCGGCGAGAGCGGAGGAGTTCGATTTAGGGGGAAGTGGCCGTGGGGAAGGACGAACGCGGTGGTTAAGTCAGAAGTAGCAGCAGCGCGTTCCGGAAAGAGCGCTACTGCTACGTTAGCTACAGTGCGTTCTGGGATACGCGCTACTGCTACCCCTTTCTCCTTTTCCCCCCTTTTTCATTTATTTTTCTTCATATTTTATTTTTTTCCTTTCACCTTCTTCTATTTCTTTCATTTTCAATTACCTTTCTATTTGCTTTTCATTTAATTTTATATCCTTTAGTAGTAGCGAGTTTAGAGCAAAACGCGCTGCTACAAAGAAAGTAGCAGTAGCGCGGTTCTATATAGATCGCTACTACTATGTGTACCATATCGGCTAAGCCGTGAGAATTTTATTAGTAACGTGTATACAGCAAGACGCGCTACTGCTACGAAGTTATCTGCAGCGCGGTTTGCAAAGCCGCGCTGCTGCTAATTAGCACCAGCGTGCTTCTTTGACCCACGCTACTGCTAAAGTTCTGTGTATAAGGTTTTCCCTAGTAGTGCACCGGTAGTGAGTAATTTCTTCGTAGGCTTGCTGGACGTGATGGAGATGGATGAGATTTGTCATGTAATCGAGTCAATTTGTTAAGATTTAATCCCTAGTATCCACTATGTTCTGAGATTGATTTTGCTATGACTTTACTATGCTTAATGCTTGTCACTATAGGATCCGAGTGACATGATTTCGGATCTGAACCTTTTATATTTCCATGAATATATTTGAGTTATTGACCTATCTGCTAGTTATATGCACTTGTTATTGTTCTGAACCATAGACCTCAGTGTGACAATAATTGGGATACTCTCTGAGGATGACTGCAATTCAAGTAGTTCTTGTATTCACCATGTTTAATGCTTTGATCCGATTCTCTATTAAAAGGAGCCCTTAATTACCCTTAGATTTCTTAAGGACCCCGCTGCCACAGGAGGGTAGGACAAAAGATGTAATACAAGTTCTTATTATAAGCACGCATGACTATATACAGAATGCATGCCTACATTGAATTGATGAATTTGAGCTACTATGTATCGCTCTAGGTTGTGACTGTTGCATGATGAGTATCATCCATACAAATATCCATCACTGATCCAATACCTACGCTACTGTTACAATCACTACAAAACTACTACTGTTATTATTCCTGTTATTACTACTAGCGTTACAGGTACTATCAAAGCTATCAAACTATGGTGCTACTCAATACTTTGTTGCAGAGAAACAACTTTTCAGGTGTGGTTGAATTGACAACTCAACTTCTAAGGCTTATAAATATTTTTTGGCTCCCTTTATGTCGAATCAATATATAGAGTGAAATACTACTCTCAAAGACTATTGCAATCTTCTATACTTATGGGTCATCAGATCAACCCCACCTCACAGTAAAATCACCGGGTCCTGAAACATCATGCAGTATATACGCGCGAGGATTAAGGCATTTTTTGTTGAAGATATCGCTAAAAATGCAGGGCACAATCCCTTTATTGATGGGACATACCCGTAGAAAGGGCCTCGGGCCACTACATACGTAGTAATCACTATTGACAAGACAATTTGGCTCCAAGATAAGCGGTGACAGTTCGATTCTGGGCGAAAAGTCGTGAGGGCAATAATGCTAAACCCCCTACGCCTAAATAATACTAAACATATAAAGAGTTACACGCAATTACACGTTGATTAGGATTTTTTCCATCTACTAACCAATCACAAACTTGCCCCCCTGATTTTCAGGGGGGTGTGCCGCCTCCCCACTTATTGACTAATCAAATTAACTTTTTTGTAAAACCTTGTAACTCTTTGTATGTGTAGCATTACTCCACTACGCCTACCTCACCTATGTGGCAAGCTTTCGCCATTAAGTTTAAAGAGTCTTCAGACTCAATAAAAATAATTTTCATAGAGGAGGACTTTTGTTAATAATGCTCCTATAATTGCCGGAGTAAATCACTGTGCATACCTCTGTCTGGATGAAGTCCAAGGAAAGGCTTGCGAACCGACCTAAGAAGACTTCAACTGATGAGCCCTCGGATCTGGAAGCCGACGTGGATGATAGAACTCACCTACGAAGCCGAAGACCGCACCAATGAAGTTGTTCCAAACATAGAGTTCTCGGTTTGAAAGACCAGTTCAGGGGCAACTGACGGTGTCCTAGATTAGGGAGTGCACACCACGTCGGTCCGTCATTTATGGGCCGGGCCAAGGACCCGCCAACTACTAGAGATTGGGCCACGCATACCCTGGCCCTCGGTGTAATCAAGATGGAATCCTCCTAATACTTCGCGTACACTTCAAGGCATAATTCAAATGATCGGCATGTCAATCCTAGTTGTAGCCGACATATCTGTAAACCATAGATACCCCCGGCGCCTATATTAGTCCAGGGTTTAGTCCATAGAGACACGATTTCAAGGACTAGAGGTTAGAACTCAATCATAAGATCTCGTGGTAGATCAATATGTACTCTGTACTCCATCCCCATAATATAAACAAGAGTAGGATTAGGGTTTTACCTCTTAGAGAGGGCCCGAACCTAGGTAAATAGTGTGTCCCTTTTTTCCTCCTGTTACCATCATGTCAAGATCACCAGCTCGGGACCCCTACCCGAGATTTGTCGGTTTTAGCACCGACACGTGGGGCTACCTCTAGACACGATGGATCCGAAGGACTTGGAGGAGGAGATGGAGGAGGATGGGGATGACATGGAGCACGAGGTCGCGAGGGACGATGGGGAAGCAGATCTGCAGACGGAGCAACGGGCAATACTTGATTCTCTTCGGTCAGAATCGAAGGGCAATCGCCGTTGTCCGTAGGAGGTTGAGATGGAGCATGATGCAGACTTCGACGAGATGCTTGTGTATATGGGTGAGGAGGAGGAGCTGCAGCCCTCCTATGCAACCATCTACTTGATGTGCGTAGTACGCATGATTTCTTTTGCATGGTTTGTATGGACCTAGGGGATGAAATATAAGGTATTGGGATGTATAACACCAACTATAAGGAGTGTCGGTCAGTGTCCTCGGACGTGTTCGAGCACGTCCACAGATGTTTAAGGGGACGGATTTGTCAAGTCGGACTGTAGATGCTTTTAGAACATCTACAGCCGAGCGCCTCAAACCCGCCTCATATGCCCGGGCGGGCCGCCTGGCCACTGACCAGTTACAAAATTTTCACCCAGACGGCCCCCTCAAACGGCCCTCAAACGCCCGGGATGACCGGCACCTCTCATATCCATCCCAAATATGGGGCGGATATGGGGGCGCTCGGGCATGCCCGCCACATCAGACCCGACCCACGCTGGCCCACCTGACCCCACATATATTTCTCCCCATCCGCTCGTCGGACCAAACCCTAACCACTTCACTCCACTCCCCTCCGCCACCCAAGCTCGTCTTGTGCGCCTTCCGGTCGTCTCTGCCATGGCGGGCAGCGGATCCGAGTCCTTCACCTTCAGATCCGTCGACCCTGAGCTCATCCCACGCGGCCCAGAGGAGGAGATGTCCGTCAGGCCTGCGCTCCGCCGTGCCCGAGAGGAGTCAGTCTGGCGTCCGAACGCGCCGGGTCTCGTTAGATGAGAACATGGCACGGCGTGCCCGCAGTGCCAGGCACCGGGCGCGGAAGCTGGTGGCGGACGTCGGTGAGGCGGAGTCGCATTCTCTGGCGCCTAGTATGGAACATCAGTCCGGGCGCCGCAACCAGATCATGGAGGACGTCGGCGGCTCGTCCCATGACGGATCCGTCAATGATCTGACATCCACCGGCAGACAACGTGTTCCGGGCTCCGACCAGGAAGTGTAGGGCATGGAATACGGAGGCGCCTTGAGCCCCGTGAGGCGGCTTGTGTGACATATGCCCTACTCTACCCTGCTGGCGACTGGACCAGCACTCTGAGGGGCGCGGCTGGTGGGAAGCGAAACCGGACGAAGCATCGTTCAAAGATCGATGCGTTGCATGTAATAATATGGATTTGAGATTTCTAATTTTAGATATCCAGATGTGGAATGCATATTTTAAGATCTGACCGGTCACTGTCCGCGGATTTTAGAGGCCGGATTTGCCAAATCAGATTGTAGATGATCTTACCGTTCTCACTTTGCCTTTTCTTCCTTCTTACCGCACGTCCAGGTCCTCGGCCACGGGGGTAAAAGTAACCGACTAAGTTTTTTTTACCGGAGCAGGGAGCTACGGGCGAAGATTTCACCACACATGATTGCTTTGAGATTCGCGGCAACTGTTCACGTATAACTAAAGCCAATCCCTTTCACACTTCAATACGTGAGAATACAAACCTGCTGTGGACCCCTATACATGCCATGCAGTTTTTGTCAGGAATCTACTTGTGGGTAGTAGTACGGCGATTAAATATTCACAAGTCTCTCTCCCAAGGAAAGACTAGTATTAAATTTGATAGCCAAAATTTTGGAGATTGCTATATTTTAAACTATAAATCTAATTGCTGATATTTTTATATATTTGAATTGCTCGAGGCAATACCTTTAAAACAAGATCAAAATTGGATACATTTCGACTAATTTTATTTCACAGATTCCAAATAACATATTTCACTCAACTAAAAAAACTATTTCACCTAGCTTGAACAAGAGAACTAGTTTCACTCATTTTGAAAATATATATTTCACGCATTTCAATAAACGATTTCACTTATATTATTTACAAAAGATAGGTTTCATACATTTTTCAAAACACATTACACTCACTCAATTGAAATACTATATTTCACTCATTTTCGAAAAAACTGATTTCACATTTCCGTTACATTCAAAATCCAATTTCACTTAGTTCCAAAAAATAATTCCCTAAAAATTTAATAAGTTCAATGGAATAACTTTCACATGTCGACAAATGTAAGTTTCACATTTTGTAAACAACAGTTTGACATCATTTCACACACCGCAATAACATATTTTCACACTCCGTTCCACTCATTTTAGAAAATGGATTTCACTCATTTGAAAAAAACATATTTCACTTAAATTTTAACCATATTTCACTCTTTCGAAACAACCAAATTTACTTATTTCAAATGATTTCACTCATTTCAAAAACAGATTTCACTAATTTCAATGAAAAGTTACGTTATAATAGCAAAAAATTCCAATTTCACTGTGTTCCAAAAAATGATTTCCCTGAAATTCAAATCAGTTTGAAATATGTTTCATAAGTTAAAAAAATATCATTTCATATATTTGAAATATTCAATTTCATGCATTGAAACAATCAAATTCACATGTTTGAAAGAACACGTTTCACATATTTTCACTCATTTCAAATAACTGATTTCGCCCGGTATATGTGTGAAACTAGACGTAAAATTTAAATGTGTTTGAAATCTGTCCAATATTGATCTTGTTCTAAAGATCTTAGTGTCACGAGTTTAAATATATAAAATATTTCAGAAACGAAATCACTGTTTAAAAGATATAAACCATTGAAAATGTCAAAGAGAAAATAAAAGCCACAAAAATTACTGGATGGGAGATTAGACAGATAGGTCGCTTTTATGCATTTGCAACACGGAGTGGATGTCTCTTGCATGCATGCATAGATGGGACCTATGCATGATTTGACTAATGGTGGATACAGACATGAAAAATTGAAATACACAAAGATACAATGATGTGGGCCACCAAACGCCACGAATCTTAAACTACACCAACGATGGATGCTTGATGGATACCTCCCTCCACCGGTAAAAAGAGGTTTTACGTAAAAGTAACGAGTAAAACAGTCAGTCCAGTGATCGGCTGCACACGGGGTGAAAACCGAGGCTCTCACAAGTTGGCCCCAGGGCCGCTGCTGCTCTCTCCCGGTGGGCGATCGGTCGATGCACTTGGCGTATGGTATGCTACTAGTCGAGGCTCTGCTCAGTCCGGCCTGGCATGGCCGCGGATCCCCTGCGCCTGGTCCATCCAAGCCGTGGCTACGCCTCCCTCTTCTCTCTTCATCCCTCATCTACGAGAGGAGAGGAGACAGGAGAGACTGCAGCGGTGCTGTTCCGCGTCGCTGGCCGGTCCCGTCACCTTTAAAGCTGTCGTCTCGTTATCAAGTTGGGCTAAGATGCCGACTCATCTTGTATACTACAGTGTTATTCAATTATTGTCCTCCAAATAGCCTATTAAATTGGCCGAAGATGCATTCCAAGAGGCCACCTTCTCTCTCAGAAGAAGAAAAAATCTTACTACAAGAAAGAGGAGACCAGAGTCAAGCCCCTCTCTCTCTCTCAAAGGAACAACCAACCAGCTGCTGAAAGCTGGATCGGATCTTCGGAATCCTTCCTGTGAGCAGATATAAGAGAGCAAGCTGGTCATCCAGCTTCACAAGGGAGGGCATCTCCAGGTTAGTTCCAGGCTTCAAGCCTGCCAGATCTTGCTACCTACCTAGCTAGCTTGAGTTACCATCTCGTGACGCGGCACCACGATTAAGCGTTTATCATAGAGGTTGTTCCATTTTTTACCTCCTCTTCTCCGATGAAGAGAGCTTGTGGTGAGCAGATCTGGCTAGCAGCAACGAGCATCATAGCTTAATTACCAGTTTCGGGTTAAGAGGAACAAAATTAATTCACACAAGTAACTAGCAACAACCAACAAGCATCTTCTTCATCTTGTCTTTAGCTACGCAAGTAGAGCGGCTGACAACAAAATCAATTCTTAAATTACGGCCGGCGATGTATGTAACTATGCTATCCTAGCTTCGCTAAGCTATAAGCGGAGACAGAGTACCATCATCCAGTCTAGCTACTCTGTTTTCGCCTTCATATACACAAAACTGACTGAGAAAAACGTACGTGTCTCAGGTAGCACCACTGGCAACCATGGAGGCGGCTCTGGTGAGTGCAGCGACGGGAGCCTTGAAACCCGTTCTGGCAAAGCTGGGCGCTCTCGCAGGCGATGAGTACAAGCGGTTTAAGGGTGTGCGTGATGATATCAAGTCGCTCACTCGTGAACTCACTGCCATGGATGCATTTCTTCTCAAGATGTCAGAGGAGGAGGATCCTGATGTGCAAGACAAGGTGTGGATGAATGAGGTGCGTGAGCTCTGTTGGCCCAGTCCCGACGCCGAGTACTTCCAGCGACAGGCAACGACGACGACAGACAAAGCTCACTGACGAGCTCGACGAGTTGCTTTTACGCTGAGGCGCACCGTAGCAAAGCTAGCCTTCAGCTAGTAATCAATCCTTTGTCTGATCTACTAGTACTAGTACGTATGAGCACTTCTAGCCGGAAGCGTTCCAATCGATCTAGCTATCTCACGTAACCAGCACAATACAAAGAATCGATCTGATGGCCAGACGCACGTATCGTGCGTTTCTTTATTGCTTCAACTCGGTACAAGTTTACAGGGGGTATACGTACATATATATATCAGCCTAGCTAGTACTAGCAAACCGAATCGGTATCTAACACTAGTCCTACTCGGGCTCACATACATGCACGTGTACATCTAGGCGATTGTTCCGTATACGATCCGGATACGGCGACTACGTCGGGTTTAACTCCAACAATCACCCCCTAAACACGACGTCGTCACGTCACAGCTCCGACGCCGATTCTTCTTCGCATCTCCAAGAACTTCTGCCGGTCCAAAGTCTTGGTTAGCATATCCGCTCGTTGATCATCGGTGCAAACGTAGTTGACCTTCATCTTACCTTCTTCCACGCAGTTCTTTATGTAGTGATATACCGTATCAATGTGCTTGCTCCTTTCATGCCGCACTGGATCCTCGCGTAGAAAAGTTATAGACTCGCCGTCAACATTGAGCACCGCTGGTTCCGGATCTCGATCCATGAGATCACCGTGTAGCTTCCCTAGCCACACACATTGACACGCCGCAGCGGCCGCTGCAATATACTCTATTGCATCAACTACGGATACTTTGCTCTTCTTGCTCAGCTCAAGACGAGGTTCCATTGGAGCGACAATGCGATTGCAATCTTTCATGCCACGGCTTTCAAGTACCTTCCTTGCATATGCCTCCTGGCATAATGTGATCCCCTCCGTCTTTTGATGTACCTCTATCCCGGGGTAGTAGCTCAAAAGACCTAGATCATCCATCTTGAAAAGCTCTTTCATCTGTAGCTTGAACTTTGCAATCACCTCTTCATCTGCTCCCGTTATCAATAGGTCGTCGACGTAGATGCCAACTAGTAGACGATCCCTTCCTTCACCTCTCTTGTACATCGCATGCTCTAGTGGGGCTTTCTCAAATCCAAGAGAAATTAATGTCTGATCAAGTTTGATGTTCCACGTCCGAGAGCCTTGTCGTAGCCCGTACAAGACTTTGTGTAGCTTCAGTACCTTGTGTTCCTCTCCCTCTTTGATGAATCCCGGTGGCTGATTCACATACACATCTCCTTCTAATTCGCCATTCAAAAACGCGGGTTTTACATCCATGTGATGTATCTTCCATGATTCCTGAACCGCGAGAGCGATGAGTAATTCCACCGATTTCACCTTTGCAACGGGAACGAACACTTCTTCGAAGTCCGCACCTTCCTCTTGCACGTACTCTTTGGCTACTAGCCTCGCTTTGTGCTTCACGGACCCATCGGCATCTCTCTTGATCGTAAATTCCCACTTGAGATCCATGACTTTTTCATTGTTGGGAAGATCCACAAGCACCCATGCATTATTGTCGTGGATCGACCCCAACTCTTCTTTCATAGCATGACGCCAACACTCATCTGTATTTGCGTCCTCAAATTTCGCCAGTTCCTCGGCGCTTGCTAGACACCGTCGCCCACTTCTTTTCACCTTTACCGGGTCAATCGTCCGAAGAGTATTCTTCGGATATGGGTGTAACACCGGCTGTGGATTTATCGATGTAGGTGACGTTGTCCTTTCCTCCAGTGCTTTCGGAGGTGATGCAGGTGCCAACAGGGCATCCTCCCATGCGTACAAGCATGCAGCCGGCTGGGCTCCTGATGCATACGCATCACCAGCACATGGGCAGCGTCCACCAGTTGCTGTTGCCTCTTTCCATGACTCACACACTACTTGTGAGCCGGCCTGGCCACTAGGCCGTGTGTCCACTTCTGAGTTGCTCGGTTGGCTGGGTAGGCCGTCTCCTTTCGGCCCGTCTGCTGCGACGGTGTAGCAGCTGCATCCAGAACGTCCTGGTCGAGCGCTCGCAGCACTCACTTCACCAGAACAAGCTGCGCCACCACCTAGCTTGCCTGTTCTGCTCAGCGACACAACTCCAGTACGCCTCCCTTCGTGAACTTTTGATGCCACGTACGCCTGAGTTGCATCCGTGTCCGTCTTTGCATCAGCATCAACATCAGTTGCACTTACGTATGTTGTTTCATCATGGACTTCGGGCGCCACGTACGCCTTTGTTTTCTCTGGGTGCAATGCATGAAGACTGCTTCTCCATGGCCGAGCACACGCAGCTATCGCTTCTTTCGCTCCAGCAAAGATAGCACTTACGTCTATAGCACTGACATAAGTTTCGGAATCACTCCCCGCATCTGTAGCTTCGACACAGGTTTCCACCCACGATCATGATGACAAAATTTTTCTTCCGCAAGCTCGACAAAATTTTTAGTCAATGCTTGAGAGTCTGGATCCTCCTCGTCCACCAGTTTACACATCAACATCATGTCACCATCATCTCCTTGCTGGGCAATGAGCGCCTTCTGCTTCGGTGCTTCCTCGCAGTCAGCCTTGAAGTGACCAAGGAGGCCACAGTTATAACACCTCACTTTCCTGATGTCAAACTTTCTCCTTGGTGGTGCAGGTGCAGCCTCATCATCTGAGTCGTCGTCCGAGTCGGCGAAGTTCTTTCTCGTCGAACGCTGCTTCCCCTTCTTCTTGCTACTGCTTATGGATCTGCCTCGCTTTTCCAGGGCGATCCACTGCGCCTTTGTGAGCATCACAAGCTCGTCGTTCTTCCCGTCCCCAAGACTGTACCGCATACGCTCATCGTGAGCCTTGTACCGTCCGACAAGATCGTCGATGGAGAGAGTCGCGAGATCGACGCACTGCTCGATCGCCGTGACAATTTGCAGGTACCGGGGAGGGGCCGCGCGCAAGAACCGCCGGACAACCGAGGCCTCCGTGAGGTTCTCTCCAAGCGCTCGAATCCGATTGACGAGAGTAGCCACCCGTGAAGCAAACACATCCACGGACTCATCATCGCCCATGACCAAAGTCTCGTAGTTCCTTAGGAGAGTTTGAAGATTGGCTTGCTTGACACGGGTGTGTCCCTCGAACATGAGTTTCAACGTATCCCACACCTCCTTCGCCGTTGCTTTGGCGATTAGGTGCTGGAGGACATCCATCGGCATCACCGAGTAAATCGCTGACGCCGCCTGCCGATCCTTCCGGTGCTCGGCTCCCTCCTTCTTGAACGCGTCGCCTCCGGGATCCACCGCGTCCCATAGCTCGTTGGCGCGGAGACCACACTCCATGAGGGCCTTCCAGACCCCGAAGTTCTCACGATCAAACCGTGGATACGACGAACTCGCCGGAGCAGCAATTACTTTAGCTGCACCGGAGTACTCCACCAGCTGCTTGGTCTTGTCCTTCTCGTCGTCCGACATGATCTTCCGTTACTAGAAGATCAACCTTGCTCTGATACCAATTGTTGGCCCAGTCCCGACGCCGAGTACTTCCAGCGACAGGCAACGACGACGACAGACAAAGCTCACTGACGAGCTCGACGAGTTGCTTTTACGCTGAGGCGCACCGTAGCAAAGCTAGCCTTCAGCTAGTAATCAATCCTTTGTCTGATCTACTAGTACTAGTACGTATGAGCACTTCTAGCCGGAAGCGTTCCAATCGATCTAGCTATCTCACGTAACCAGCACAATACAAAGAATCGATCTGATGGCCAGACGCACGTATCGTGCGTTTCTTTATTGCTTCAACTCGGTACAAGTTTACAGGGGGTATACGTACATATATATATCAGCCTAGCTAGTACTAGCAAACCGAATCGGTATCTAACACTAGTCCTACTCGGGCTCACATACATGCACGTGTACATCTAGGCGATTGTTCCGTATACGATCCGGATACGGCGACTACGTCGGGTTTAACTCCAACAAGCTCTCTTATGACATGGAGGACTCCATCGATGACTTCATGCAGAGTGTGGGCAGCCAAGATTCAAAGCCAGATGGTTTCTTGGAAAAGATGAAGAACTCGTTGGGGAAGATGAAGGCTCGTCGTCGCATCGGAAATGAGATCCATGATCTGAAGAAACAGATCACAGAGGTGGCGGAGAGGAATGAAAGGTACAAGGCTCGTGAGGTCTTCTCCAAGGCCAAGAATACAACCGTTGACCCTAGAGCTCTTGCTATCTTTCAGCATGCCTCCGAGTTTGTCGGAATTGATGAACCCAAGGCTGAGATAATTAAATTGTTGACACAAGGTGCGTCAACACAAGAGAAAATGAACTTGGTATCCATTGTTGGATCTGGAGGAATGGGAAAGACAACTCTTGCAAACCAAGTGTATCAATATCTCAAAGGAAAATTTCAATGTCGGGTCTTCGTATCCGTTTCAAGAAATCCAGACATGATGAATATCCTAAGGACTATTCTTAGTGAAGTTAGTAGTCAACGTTACACTGACACCGAAGCAGGAAGTATACAACAAGTCATCATCAAGATCACTGATTTCCTAGTAGACAAAAGGTACAGTTTCTATTCTGACTTCTCAAGTTCTCATCATCAAGTAGATATTTACTAAAGTTACTCAAATATTTCATATCAAAACTCTCTTGTACTTTTGTATAATAAAAATAGTTCCATGTAGTTTTATGTCCATTTTTTTCCATCAATTTGTACAAGAAATAATGGTCAATGTTTGTACTGAAGTTCATGTTAACACTAGTAGAAAAAGGGGCTTTTGTCCCGGTTGGTAAGGGCCTTTAGTCCTGGTTTTTGAACCGGGACTAAAGGGTCGTTACTAATGCCTCTTCCCTTTAGTCCCGGTTCTTACACGAACTAAAGGCCGCGGCCACGTGGAGCTCCACCTTTACACCAACCGGGACTAAAGGAAATTTTATGCTTTTTTGAAAGAAAAAAATTGAATTTTTTTTATTTTCAAATTTCTGAATTATTTTAACCTCTAATCTCTAATCACCACCCCTCATCGTTCCAAATCATCTAACTTCCCGAACGGTCACCCATCCTCCCACTCCCCCAGCCTGAGCACGCTTAACTTCCGGGTTCTATTCTCCATCATTTCCAAGTCTGCACTTGTTGTTTTCCTGACAATAGTAAGATGTCAATCCTATTAACCCTCAGGAATTTTGCTTGAGAATGAAGTGACACATTTCACTATTTAAGTTTGAAACTATTGTTTTAAAAAACAACAATTATTTAGTAACACTAATATTTCTTGAATAATTAGTTTGACCATTGTTTGACCATTGTTTGATCATAGTTTGACCATAGTTTGACCAGATTTGACCAAAATTCAAAATAACTGAAATAATTATTTAGTAACACTAATATTCTAGAATAATTAGTTTGACCATTGTTTGACCACAGTTTGAAATTTTTTCGATTTTTCCACTCTAGATCTTAAAAGCCCCGTAACTTTTTTTCTGTTAGGTTTTTGAGAATTTTGAAAATGTTTAACGGGATTCCCCCCATTAAAATTGGATGTAACTTTCCGAGTAGATGCTTTTTCATATAAAAAACTTTTTCATCCGAGTTAGTATGCAAAAGTTATGCCCATTTTACTAAATTCTAGAGAGATTTTGCAAATAAAGTCGAAATTCACATTTGCAAATTTTCCTAACAACTAGACCACATATCGCATGGGAAACTTATTTTCTTTTATTTTTTTTGACATTTTCATCATTTTCTTTTATTTTTTTAAAATTGAAAAGGCGATCCATGGGGGAGGGGGGGTAGAGTTTGAAAATGGGACCTTTAGTACCGGTTCGTGCCATGAACCGGTACTAATGCCTCAAACCCCATTGATACCGGTTGGTGGCTCTAACCGGGATTAAAGGTCTAACTTTTAACCTTTAGTACCGGTTGGTGCCACGAACCGGTACTAATGGGCATCGCACCCTTTAGTCCCGGTTCGTGGCACCAACCGAGACTAAAAGCTCCAGACGAACCGGAACAAATGACCCACGTGGCCCCTGGACGCACGAACTGGGACTAATGCCCCCATTAGTCTTGGTTCTGGACTAAACCGGAACTAATGGGCTAAGCCGGCCTGGACCAAAGCCCTCTTTTCTACTAGTGTAATGCCAAGTAAATAAAAACATAGAGAGAGTAACAAAGACCACATATCTTACAAATATCTGTCCATGGTTTATGTCCTTTTTATTTACCTTTGGTATAAATAGCATCTTCAAGACATTGTATTCCTATCAATGAGCATGTGGCGTAGCCTTAGAGTAGCTACAAATAGGGGGCTTATAGTTTGCTTACATGGCAGCATTGTCTAAATGGACGAGTGTGGACTCTCCCGAATGATCCTACGTCTACACGTGCTCCACGGTAAATATAATATCTAATAGCCATTCATCATCATAAGAGTGATTATAAAATGATGGCTTTAGATGACATGACACTAGCATGTATCCATTGGCTGGTTGTGCTACGCACGAGGATAATAATAGAGCCAACTTCTAGTGATATATCATTGTCATGTCAGATGTGATTATCATAATGGCCCACCACATAACAGTTAGCAAAAGAAATATACTACTCCAGTCATATTGTCTCGCCTCACTCAAAAGGTTTCTTCGAGCCCGTGTTCCATATTTTTTTCTTTGAAAGGGGCTCAAGGTCATAAATCAAGTATCATACATCCTTACAAGCACACCCATACAAAAAATTAAATTAAATTGAAATTCTTAGGGGTGCCCAAGTCTTCTTCCTCATGCATCCACCAAAGAAGTAACGTGAGCAAAGCCCGATGATGTTTCTGGGCCTCCACCTTAGCGCAGATTTTTTTAAACCATGAGCTTGTAGAAGCAGTTACCGGAAAGTCATCGGTGTAGACCATGAGATGCCGACGGCTGTGATATGTGTATCAAATCGCCACGTCGAAGAAGGGAATGCCGAAACGTCTTGTAGAAACTCTAAGGACAATGAAAACCGGCCGAATCCATATGGATCCACCAGAAACCCAAACCGACCAGATCCCGAAATATCTCCACATGCCCTCTGCCAGTAATAAGCACATAAACTGAGTGGGGAAGGGGCAAAGAGAACATTATTCCTACATTGGGGTATCCTACACTAGGGTAATGCTGCTACTTTGTTGCCCCAAACAAAATATGATGAATCCCTAAGGAAACAAAGAAAATAATCATCCATGTCGCTACACGCCAGGTCCGAGATTGATGTTGAGATTTCCGTCGCCAGGACCATGCACCACCACCCTCTTCTCCGGTGGCCTAGCCAAGCCAAGCCATCGAGCATTTCCTGCCGGAGACCACAACTTATCCACAGATTGTCGTCGCCAACCCATGGTAGTCCACTGAATTTTCCTTAGGATATCCCCACAAACTGCAGCCTCCCCTCCGCCACCAACATCGTATGGGCTTTGCCCGATGGCGCACCCTAGCGGAGGAGAGAAGGGGAGCAAAAGGATTGGCGGCTAGGGTTTGTTCACCCGGCGTAGCTCTCTCCTGAAAAATATTTCTTCAAGTTGATTATGAACTACAGCCGTTTTCTCCCCTCTCTCCTTCAACTCAACGCAAATACGATGTGGAAATTCCTGCATCATGCTTAGTATACTTGCTTTATTAGCCATGCTCTTAGGGATTAGATCATGTAGCTAGTCTCAGCTCATTGCTAATAATAACACCACTCATATTATTTTATAATGTTAGAAAAGTTCATTTTCATTAGTGTATTAATTATCAACTTGTCTCACTTCTCTTTTTAAGCATTTTGGGCTTCTGTGATATCCTAAACCATTTTCTGAGTACTTTATCCTACGGCCAGTTCAGTCGGGCCATTGCATGCTTTTCACCTTCTTTATCTTCCCCTCCTTTTGTGCTATCAATCTTTAGACGTACCAGACAGTAGCTTTGGCAGGAATCAAGTCCTTGGTATTCATTGATTCTTTTTTGCCTTGAATACCAGCAATATGCAAAAAATATAGCTACGGTATACACACACATAAACAAATCTTTGGTATTCATCTGAATACCAAGGAAGGCCCCTGGTGCCAGATCCACCTTGCATCCATACAGACTTTTGTTCTCCTTCCTCCATCTTCTCTCATCTCCCAATTGTGATGAGATCCCCAAGGCATCAGTCGTTTCCTTGACCTCATGCGACCGTGTGCATCACCAACAATCTAGTAATTCAAACAAAAAAACAATTTAGAGTTAAGTGGTCCCATAAATTAGTTATAGGGAATGTATGGAAAAAATGATAATCAAGATCACCTGCTCAACATTTCTTCTAGACGAGTTAAGTTAGGTCAAATACAATATTTTTAAATCGGTAAAGCGAAACGAGGCGCTAGGGGGGGGGGGGGGGGGGGTTCCTCACCGCTTAAGCGCTAAAGTGTAAAGCGAAGCGATCCTTTAGACTGATCTGAACCTAATGGGCAGTAGATTAGAGAACCATTTAGTGAGACATATATACCATATGTTGCTGGTTGTAGAGCCCACATAACATCCATCCATCCGACCCTCTTTGCACTTGCTCTTCTCCCCAAAGAGAATGCAGAGGGAAGAATCCATACCTTGTGCTGCTGGTCTGGTGGAAGAGGGTTGCACCAGAGGAGGGGGAGAAGTTGTGGCCGGAGAGGAGGAAGCTGCCGCAGATCAGAGGAGGAAGCTGCTACCAGAGGAGAGAGGAGAGAGAGAGGAGAGCAGAAAGCCTGGGCACGCTCTATGCTATTGATTCTCTTTTTTTCTTTCCCCACCCGTAAATCTTTCACATGTGACCCAATTTTCCCGCCCTTGTGTGTTCCCACCCAGTCCAGTTTTCCCGCCTGGAATTTCTGTGCCCCTGCCTGGCTAGTCTAAAGCGTCTGCTCTGCACTAAAGTGCCAACCAAGACACCTAAGCAGGCGCTTCAGACGCTCTAATGTCTAAGGCGAGTTGGACGCCTTGAGCCCGGAGGGCGCTTTTACGCTTAAGCGACACTTTAGGGACGCTTTAAGAACAATGGTTACAACTTACATACATCATAATGTTGTGTTCAATCTCTTGGTAAGTCACCCTTGATCTTTTCCGTGCTAATGACTTATGTTTAACTTGTTGGGTAGCACCCAACTATCCATAGTCTGCCAAGGTAATTAGCATGTAGTTCAACACTTGTGTCAGCTTTCTTACTCATGAATATATTTTTATGCTACCATTGTGAACATGTTTATAGTTTTATGTATTTGTCTATCTTGTTGTAGACTATTTATATTATTGCCACATTGATATCAACCATGTATCATCGTGCAGGTATTTTGTTGTTCTTGACGATATATGGGACGTGGATACATGGGATATTATTAAGCTTGCATTTCCCTTGACTAGATCCGGGAGTATCATAATCACCACTACCCGTAAAAATGATGTCGCTGAATCATGCCATTCAAAACCATTCAATGGACATATTTATTCCATAAGGGCTCTTAATATGGTGCACTCTAGGCAGTTATTTTACACGAGACTATTCAACTCCGAAGAAAATTGCCCCTCATACCTTAAAAAGGTTTCTGAGAATATTTTGGAAAAATGTGCTGGGCTGCCTTTGGCAATCATTGCTATATCTGGTTTGTTGGCTAATACTAAAAGTATAGAGGGTCAATGGAAACAAGTTGAAGATTCGATTGGTCGAGCACTTGAAAGAAATCCCAGCATTGAAGGAATGATGAAGATATTATCACTTAGTTACTTTGATCTGCCTGCTCATCTGAAATCTTGTCTTTTATGTTTGAGTATATTCCCTGAAGATTCTGTTGTTCAGAAGAAAGTTTTGATAAATAGATGGATTGCTGAAAGAATAATTCATACAGAAGCCGGATATAGTAAAACATATGAGTTTGGAGAAAGGTGTTTTAATGAGCTCATCAATAGGAGTTTAATCCAACCTGGGGATACAAACAGATATGGTATGGTTAAAAGTTGTCGACTTCATGACACAATTCTTGATTTCATCATATCCAAATCCATCGAAGAAAACTTTGTTACTTTGGTAGGTGTTCCTAGTTTAACTGTTGGGACACAAAGCAAAGTTTGTCGGCTCTCCCTGCAAGCCGGCAAGCAAAAAGAACTGATAGTACCAAGAGGCTTGGTTTTGTCTCATGTCCGATCACTTGATGTGTTTGGGGAATCTGTGAAAATTCCTTCTATGGATAAGTTCAGCCATTTGCGTTTTCTGGACTTTGAAGATTGCAAACAACTAGAGAACCATCATCTTGAAAATATAGATAAATTGTTTCAGCTGAGGTACCTGAGCCTCCGATGGGCGAGGAAAGTGAGCAAGCTTCCAGAACAAATCGGACGCCTATGGTGCTTAGAGGTACTAAATTTGAGAGGTACCTCTGTTTGCGAGTTACCAGCATCTATTGTCAATCTCAAGAGACTGGTGCACCTATTGTTAAACCCGGATGTTACACTTCCTTGTGGAATTTCCAAGTTGCAAGCACTGGAGAAATTGAAGCTTGTCGGTGTCTATAGCCAGTCATTTAACTTCCTGCAACAATTTGAGCAGCAGCAGTATCTGAAGGTATTGGCCCTTGATTTTGAGGATTATAATTCTGCTGACCGAGAGAACGCTGAAAATGAGTGCAAGAAAACTATTATTGTGGCTTCCCTTACAAACCTAGGGAACCTTCTCTCTCTAACTGTTTGGGATGTCCCTGAATTTGTAAGGGAGTCTTTGTGCCCTATTCCACTTAGCCTCCAGAAGCTGAAAGTCTTGCGTTCTAGTATTCTCCATGTTCCAAATTGGGTGGGCTCCCTTGTCAACCTGCAGGAGTTACGCCTTGATCTGGTCAGAGCTGAGCAGGAAGACTTATATATCCTTGGAGGCTTACCTGTTCTGCGTTGTCTGATTCTGAGAATTGATGGAAGGGAAATTAGAAATACCTCATTAACAAGGGTCATAGTCTGTGGTGAAGTTGGATTCCCATGCTTGAGGGTATTTAATTATTATAGTCGATATGTTGTGATGAATTTGACGTTTGCGGCTGGGGCCATGCCCATGGTAGATGACCTCTCGATAGCATTTCACCCAGAAAATACTGAGTCTCTCGGTACTAGCGGTGATTTTGATCTCAGAATAGAAAATCTTCCCAGCCTCGTAAAAATCAGATGTATAGTACACGGAAACTGGAGCGATGGCAGCAGAGGCAAGGCTGCAAAGGCTGCCATTTTGGAAGCAGCCAACGCACATCCCAACCGCCCTACTCTATCCTTGCTCTGGTAATGGGTTGCCGGAATAGAGGTACTAACTTGTACCGGCTGTTTTATTCACAAGATTTATGTATATCTCTCATTCCCTCACATGATCGTTCGTCTGTCCTTTTCAGCAATTAGGCTGCAACGCCAAAGGTTCATCATTCTCTGTGAGGATGGATCTGCCTCCCTGTTGGTACGTACTTAGTCAAACCTACTGTATATCTTAATTTATTCTCGTTGTCGTGTATACTATACTCCCAGCATCCCTACCTAGAGAACTGCGTTCTGCACCCTTCAGATAGAGATACTATATTAGCAAATACAGCATATGTGAGGTGCCTGCAGTTTTCTAATCTAATGCGCTCCATTGGGTTATATATGGGCCTTCTGTTTCGTGATAATTTTGAGAAAGATGACATGCATGTTACTGTGATAATGTGCTAATGTGATAAAGATGATAGGCAAGTAACTGTGCTGTACAAGTGTACCCACATTTGTTTTGTTCCTGAATTAATTTCATGCGTTTGCGGAAAGTAAAGATGGCCCAAACTCAACTCAACTCAACTTTGCATAAATAAATCCTCCTCTATGCATGTGTGTTTGGCCAGTCCAAACTCTTAACAGGAAAAATGCCATTCTTCAGGGCCGAGCAGAAGATGTCTCCAATGCTGTCGTGTCGTGGGAGAACACCAAGCACAAGGCGGCCCTTGACGTGAAGCTCAGTACACAACAGGTCTCGACTCTGAATCTGAACCTTGCCTAGTTGCCTTCCTGGCCGACCTCAGAAAATTCAGATTCACAGTATCGCGTCAGGATGTGCTCATGCTCACCTCTTGTGCGACATAATCATGGTAAAACATGGAACTTGTGCACACAAACATTAAAACAGACATATATAATTTGGCACCATGCTCATTAACTTTTGTGTACTGATCTTCATACAGATTACATGAGAAACCGGTGTAAAAGGTGGAGTAGGCGAAGAAGATGCGGAACCGAGACGCAACGACAAACAGAAGGAGGCAGAATAGGAGAGGCCTTCCATGGAGGCAAGAAGGCAGGAGGACATGATCAGGTTCCGGGAGACGGCTGCGAAGCACAGGTCCAAAGGGACCGTGGCCACGGAAAAAAAATGCTTCGGCTGAGCAGCGAGCACCCACATAGATTATGACCTGAATGTTAGACTATGTATAACTTCTGTACCTATGTACGTATTGTAACACAACCATTATATATAATGAGATAAGCCACCCCTAGAGGGTTGTGCTGGTTCCCAAAACTTATTGTCTTACATGGTATCATGCTAGGTTACGATCGCTTCCGCTTCTAAACCCTAATACCCGCACCGCCGCCGCAGCCGCCGCCGCCTTCACCGCCGCCGCCGCGCCACCGATCGCGCCGCCGCCAAGTCGAGCGCCGCCACCACCGGTTCCACTGCTGCGGGCTTCCTCCCGGCCTCTCTTGCGGCTCTGCTCAACCTCCCGCTCGATGCCGTCTCCGTTCCGGCTCCGATCGGGACAAGGAGCATCGGCTCCGTCTTCTCCACGCCGCCGGCGGCCTCGCTCGGGCGTGACCTCGTGGTCCACACCGCGGCGCCGCCGTCCGCTGCGGATTCCGCAGGCGTCGTCCCGCCGCTCCTGCCGCGAGCGGATCACACCGCCCCGTTGGCGGGGTTGGCGGCGTCCGCCCCGGCCGCGGGCCTTGCGGCGTCCGCACCGGCCGCGAGCTTTGCGGCGCCCGCCCTGGCTGCGGTCCCGCCTCCTCCCGCATCGGCTTCGGTGCCTCCGGCTGCCTCCATGGTGTTTGCACCCCAGGCAGCCTCCTTGATGGGATCGTCTTCGCCGCCGCCGTTTCACTTCGGTCATCTCATCACCATCAAGCTCTCCGCAGACAACTACATCTTCTGGCGTGCGCAGGTTCTCCCGCTCTTGGGGAGTCACTACCTGCTAGGCTACGTCGACGGATCGCTTCCCTGCCCACCCGCGCTGGTAGACAGCGTGCACGGTCCGGTCTACAATCCGGCCCATCGCGTCTGGACGGGGCAGGACCAGGCGAACCTCTCCTCCATCCAGGGGTCGCTCTCGCCGGCAGTTGCCGGCCTTGTTGTCTTCGCGAAGACGTCTCATGAGGCCTGGACCATCCTTGTGCGCACCTTTGCAGCGCAGTCCCAGGCTCGTGTCTCTGCACTCCGTCGTCAGCTTGGAGAGTGTCAGAAGCTTGACTCCACGGCCACTGAGTTCTACAACAAGGTCAAGGGCCTTGCCGACACATTGGCCTTCATTGGACAGCCCCTCACCGACTCCGAGTTCAACTCGTTTATTGTCAATGGTCTTGATGAGGAGTATGATGCCTTAGTCGAGATCATCAACGAGCGGGGTAACTCGACACCCATGTTGGCACACGAGTTTTTCTCTCGGCTTCTTCTCACTGAGCAACGGGTCGAGACTTGCCGCACCAGGGGCACTGGCTCTCTCTCGGCCAACGTCGCCACCAAGGGTGGCCGCTCTTCTTCATCACCCCGGTCTCCCTTGGGGCTGCCACCGTCGCCCGCCTCGGCCCCCCCACCTACTGCGACCTTACCGGGGGCTGGCGGTCCACGTGTGTGTCAGCTTTGTGGCCGCGATGGGCACTGGGCCTCCAAGTGTCATAAGCGCTTCCAGCGAAGCTTCCTTGGTCTTGGCAATGACGGCAAAGATACACGCAACAATGCCCGTCAGGTCGCCATGGCTGATCGTCCCGCACCGCAGAAGCACCAGGGACACACTCAGTCCTACTCCATCGATCCACACTGGTACATGGACTCTGGGGCGACAGAGCATCTGACCAGCGAGATGGGGAAGCTTCACACTCGTGAACCCTATCATGGCTCCGACAAGATCCACACCGCCAATGGAGCAGGTATGCACATCTCTCATATTGGTCAAGCATCTCTTCTCACTAGACATGCCAATAGGAGTCTTCAGCTTCGCAATGTTCTTCGCGTTCCATCTGTGACCCGCAATCTTCTTTCAGTTCCTAAACTCACACGTGATAATAATGTGCTTTGTGAATTTCACCCTTTTGATCTTTTTATTAAGGATCGGGGCACGAGGGACATTCTTCTTAGTGGGCGGTTGTGCCAGGGCCTCTACCGTCTGGAGCATCCTGGCGTCGCTCGCGTTTTTAGTGGAGTTCGGGTCTCTCCGTCACAGTGGCATGCTCGTCTTGGTCACCCGGCCACACCTATTGTCCGTCATATTTTGCGTCGTCATGAGCTTCCTAGTTTGTCTAGTAATAAAGATGTAGCAGTGTGTGATGCTTGTCAGCAGGGGAAGAGTCATCAACTTCCTTTTTCGGAGTCCAGTCGTGAGGTGAAACATCCGTTAGAACTTGTGTTTTCAGATGTATGGGGTCCTGCTCAGACTTCTGTCAGTGGTCATAATTACTATATCAGTTTTGTTGATGCTTATAGTCGCTTTACCTGGCTTTACCTTATTAAACGCAAATCTGATGTGTTTGATATTTTTGTTCAGTTTCAAAAACATGTTGAACGTCTTCTCAAGCACAAAATTGTTCATGTCCAGTCGGACTGGGGGGGGGGGCGAGTATCGCAACCTCAACTTCTTCTTTCAGTCGCTTGGGATAGCTCATCGTTTAGCATGTCCACATACACATCAGCAGAATGGTTCAGTCGAACGTAAGCATCGTCATATTGTTGAAGCTGGTCTTACTCTTTTGGCCCATGCATCTGTTCCGTTTCGGTTTTGGAGTGATGCTTTCACCACTGCATGCTTTCTCATCAATCGTACTCCTACTCGTGTTTTAAACATGAAGACTCCCATTGAGGTTCTCCTTAATGAACAACCTGATTATACCTTTCTCAAGGTATTTGGGTGTGCTTGCTGGCCGCATCTTCGTCCATATAACAAGCGCAAGCTTGAGTTTCGTTCTAAGAAGTGTGTTTTCCTTGGCTATAGCTCTCTTCATAAAGGTTACAAATGTCTTCATGTTCCCACTAATCGTGTCTATATATCTCGGGACGTCGTGTTTGATGAGCATGTTTTTCCCTTTGCCAACCTTCCTGTGTCCATTGTCGAACCACCATCCCTGCATTCATCCTCTGTTGCTTCTGACCAATTTGATGATGTTGCATACTCTCCTTTGCTGTTACCTAACCATGGTGCAGGAACCGGACGTGGAGCTCGTTTGGAGCTGTTGGAGGATTCACCATCATCATCGTCGTCTTCTGGTGGGCATGTCGATCGCCCTCTGTTGCATGGCATCGATTCGCGTGCCCATGCATGGTCACCCGACGAGCCCGTCGCGCCGAGCATCTCCACTGCTCAGTCTGCTACGCCAGTGATCGCCGAGTCTCCAGCGGCTCGGCCTTTTTCGCCAGCGGTCGCCGAGTCGCCCGTGACTCGGCCCGTCACGCCGTCTTCGCCCGCGGCTCGGGTCCTCACGTCGCCTTCATCTGCAGATCGGCCCGCGACACCGGCCGCGCCACGGCCCACTATGCCGAGCTCGCCATCGGCCCGGTCTGGGATGCCGGAGTCGCCAGCTGCTTCGTCTGCTCTGCCGGTTTCGCCGGTGGGCCGGCCTTCTTCGCCGACTGAGTCCGAGGCTACCGTGCCTGGCTCCTCGTCACCGGCTGACTCGTCAACGTCGCCGTCCTCCAGCCCGTTGCAGGCTGCTCCGTCGACCTCGGTGGTTCCTGTGTCTCGACCACATACACGCAGTCGCAGTGGCATTTTCAAACCTAAGGAACGTACGGATGGTACGGTTGCTTGGTTGGCTGCTTGTTTGGCTGCTGCTGTTGCGGATCCATCTTCTGAGCCTCGCTCATATCAGGCTGCCCTGCGCATTCCACATTGGCGAGAGGCTATGGAGCAGGAGTTTCATGCTCTTCTTCGTAACAAGACATGGACTCTCGTTCCTCCACCACCACGGGTAAATGTTATTGACTCAAAATGGGTATTCAAAGTGAAGAAGCATTCGGATGGATCTATTGAGCGTTACAAAGCGCGACTTGTTGCTCGCGGTTTTCGGCAGCGTCATGGTCTTGACTATGAGGACACCTTCAGTCCTGTCGTCAAGCCTACCACTATTCGGCTTCTTCTCTCCATTGCTGTTTCTCGTGGTTGGTCACTTCGTCAACTTGATGTGCAGAATGCTTTTCTACATGGATTTTTGGTGGAAGAGGTTTATATGAAACAGCCGCCTGGTTTCTCTGATCCTGATCGTCCTGACTATATCTGTCGTCTTTCCAAAGCACTATATGGTTTGAAGCAAGCTCCTCGTGCCTGGCATGCCCGCCTTGCCTCTGCCCTTCGTGCTCATGGGTTTGTGCCGTCCACTGCTGACACTTCATTATTTCTTCTACAGAAGCCAGAAGTCACTATGTATCTTTTGGTATATGTCGATGATATTATCCTTGTCAGCTCTTCTCAATATGCTGCTGATGCTCTTGTCTGCTCTCTTGGTGCTGATTTTGCGGTCAAAGATCTTGGGAAGCTTCACTACTTTCTTGGAGTTGAGGTCACTTCTCGTGCTACTGGTCTTGTCCTTACGCAGAAGAAGTACTCCTTGGAGTTGTTACAAAAAGCCGGCATGCTGAAGTGCAAACCGACCACCACACCCATGTCGTCTACCGACAAGATAACAGCTGTTGATGGTGAGCTTTTGTCTCCTGCGGATGCCACAGAGTACAGAAGCATTGTTGGTGGACTTCAGTACTTGACGATCACGAGACCAGATATCTCTTATGCTGTTAACAGGGTTTGTCAGTATCTTCAGGCTCCCAGAGATACTCATTGGGCTGCTGTTAAACGCATTCTTCGTTATGTTCAGTTCACCCTGACTTTTGGTATGCATATTCGGCCGACTTCCTCTCGGGTCCTTTCGGCCTTCTCTGATGCAGATTGGGCTGGTAGCCCAGATGACAGGCGATCCACGGGGGGTTATGCAGTATTCTTTGGCTCTAATTTGATCGCCTGGAGTGCTCGGAAACAGGCTACTGTGTCACGTAGCAGTACTGAAACTGAGTACAAGGCTGTGGCTAATGCTACTGCAGAGATTATTTGGGTGCAGTCTTTGCTTCAGGAGTTGGGTTTGTCTCAACCACAGCCTCCTATTCTTTGGTGTGATAACATCGGTGCTACATACCTTTCTGCAAATCCAGTATTTCATGCCCGAACGAAACACATTGAAGTTGACTATCACTTTGTACGGGAACGTGTATCACAGAAGCAACTTCAGATCAAGTTTATCTCGTCTAAGGATCAACTTGCAGATATCTTCACTAAGCCTTTACCACTGCCACAGTTTGAAGCTTGTAGGCGCAATCTTACCCTTCTCAGTTCTTTAGAAAGTGGCTAAGATTGAGGGAGGGTGTTAGACTATGTATAACTTCTGTACCTATGTACGTATTGTAACACAACCATTATATATAATGAGATAAGCCACCCCTAAAGGGTTGTGCTGGTTCCCAAAACTTATTGTCTTACACTGAATAACCACGGTGATATTGTGGAGTAGCTCTAGCTAGAAGACGTGCATGCTCTTGCTTTATTGATTTTCAACATTGGTCATAAGCTTCGATCACAAATGAATTATATTTGGGACAGTGAATTCCTGTTTCTTCCACTATTTAGACATTTTATACGCGAATTCCCCAATTGAACAGTTTTCATCCAGATTATCCTGTTTTTTTTTTTTTTTGCAACTCCTCCCTTCTTAATGAGAAACAGAGCACCTGCTGCGTTCGTCAAAAACAACAACAGTAAGATAAACATGGGATGATGGGAGGGTGGACATGGACTCGATTATTCATTTCAGACGAACTAAACACGACACATCTGACCTCCTGATACACGAACTAAGAGCAATCAATGAACACGAGCTGTGCACTGCGGTGCAGCCATGCTAAAAAGGAACGATCGATCTCCTCTCAGAATCCCACATCTGAAATCAAAATCAAAGGACACGGTAGCATCTGAAACACTAGAATAAACCATCCTCATTGACAATACTTCGTGCGCTCTTCACTTTCAAGCATGCGAGATGGATCCTTCTGTACTAGTGAGAAAAAAAGACTTGTTGCTGTTGTCCCCCTGAATCACTCGCTCTCCGGTGGGGACACGCGCGCGCGCGCGCGCGCGCGCGCGCATAAGCTGCTCGGTCAGGGGAGAAAACAGAGCGACGGTTCAGTACAAACAGAGGAGCACACACATGTTTCAGGCAACCTATGCCTTTCTTTTTTCTCTTTTTCCAACTGAGTACTGGCTACACACACAACCCTCTTATTACATGGTGAAGACCAACTCGACTATGGCTGTCTTACCCAGTGAACTAACATAGAAATTCACTGAATGCTAGCTGCCATCTACACAATGGACTCACATACAAATTCACTAAATCCTGGCAAAAGCAATGGCACCTCCAGCAAGCTGCATACACCAGGGTGACACAACGTAATTCAACCATGTATCAACACATGAACATGGTAACACATTAACAGTTTTACATACAAATCTTGTGTTCTATGCTCACACCAAGTATATTGGCATTGACAATGACTTTCTGAGAGAAAGGCCATTGGTAAGAACCTTCTGGACATTGGGTTCATCCCTTCTATTGCAAATGGCTTCAGGAAAGCCTTACCATATCTCTACTCCTATAAAAGTGTCAGTTGGTGATGATGGTGTGTCTGTCATCCGTCATTTCTGACCATGAGATTTGCATCTAAGGACTGTGGGGGTAAGATGTGGCATTATTGCAACAAGACCCCACTTCTCTGCTCCAATTTGCAAAAAAAAAAAAAAATCTTAGTATCTCAAAATCAATCACGTCCCTCCCTCACCTCATCAAAACAACCCCGAGGAATATATTTTGAGTGAAATCCAATACGGGTATACACAATGGTTACGAGCAAGAGATGAAACCAAATTGTATTCCAATAAGGCCAAAGGCTTGTTGATCGAACATGTAAACAACTCAAACCATGCAAGCTAGTCGAGACTAGTGCTCGCTCTTAACAAAGAACCACACAAACCTCTATGGAGGTTGGAACACTTCAACCATTCACCAAAGTTTACAAAGCCACCCGCAACTTGGACACTGATAACTACCATTACTTACCGTGAGAGTGTACCCATTCAGTACCAACCCATAGAGCCACGAATGCTATGGTAATACATGTTGTCCCAAGGGAGGTCACCTCGGCAGTCACAACTTTGCCATGCTTGCTGAAGAAGCGGCGCATCAAAGAGCTATCAACACCCGGATGCAGGTTTTGCACGACCAAACTGAAGAAGGGTTGTTTGGACCATTCTGGTCATCTATCCTTTCGGATGATATGTCTTTGGATCCTCCAGCCTTGTTTTAATTACCTTTATAAAAAACAAGATAGGTTAGGGACCATGATGGTTACGATGCCAAACACACGTGACGGCACAGACACATGCATGCATATGGTGCCAAACACACATGCATGCATGCACGATCATCATTTATGAAGTACTAGGAGACATGCCCGTGCGTTGCAACGGGAGAATAAAAAATATAACATGCCCTATGGGTTGTTTTTTATTTTACTTTTAGACCATAGATAATTTTGATAAGTCTAGTTGTTATTTGCGGCCGTTAGCACATCTAAAATGTCATTGTCCTGAACATGGAGTGTAGAGATCAACAAGTCCACAGGGTGACTCACGTATGTCAGAACGAAGGAACAAATTTAAGATCCTCATGCATATCAAGCAGGTATTCTAGACCTTCTTATGTTTAATCACTCTCCTTCTAACCACCCGGCAAGTGTGGTAAAAGCAATCTCAAATAGAGAAAAAAAACTCCTTTTATTTCCTTCTATAAAAAAATAAAAGACCGAATCAGCAACCAGCAGAAAAATATCATTGCACACAACCATTTTAAGTTTTAATCTTTACAAATTCAAAGGTGTAATATAATAAATGAAACTAGCCATTTAAATATACCGACTGCCACATGGGCTCTCTAAACCTTCCAAATGGTGTGAAACTTGTAATTCAAGAATCATCAAAGAACAACCTATCATGTGGCTTTTTTATCCTCTTACGAGCTTGACCTTCTTTCTTTAAAAAATAATAATTTATCTATTTCCGTTCACAGTTCAGTAGAACACAACTCAGTAGAAAGATGCATGTGACAGAGCACTGTAGCAAAACTGGCAAAGCAAACAGGAAGGCAGAAGGTGGAGCGTCATAGGACATTCAGGAATGTTACAACACTTCCCACGCCAAAGAAAATAAGAATTTGCTACACACAATTAACATACATGGCATTATTTCAAGGTAGTCATCAACACAATATGGTCGTCGCTGTTAATGGTCTTCACTTCTCCCTCTGGCATTCTCGCTCGCCCAACAAACAGCCGTAGCTGAGGCACTTGTTAAAATTGCTTGCCCTGCATACACACCCAAAGCAGAGACACTTTGTGCATGTTTTATTAGATAACTTAGTGCAGGTAACTTTGTCAAATATGAATGCCCGTTCCATTTAAGACATAAAGATGCATTTTGTTTGGAACTCACACGGAACAAGGTGAGGGACAGAATGGTGGGACGATTTACTAAACTGTAACCCTGCAAGATTTACATAGTCGCATGCTAGGACAAATCATGTCGTATGTGCATTATTCAAAGAGCTAACTGATGTATATATAAAGTACAGCCACTCTAAGTTAACATAGATTAACATTCTCGTGGGGGTCCAAAGACAAACTAAGTACTTCCATTTTTGTAGTTCATTATCAAGTACCAGAACCTAAAACTAAAAAGGACTGAACTCACATATCCAACAGTTTTCTGTATGAAAGCAACTCACATTCATCACATCTCTGAAAATACTATAGAATATCCTGAAAATTAAAGCACGCGTGGTGTTCTCTGTTTATAATTATAAGTATCATGTTGCATGCTTGTCTTGAATAAAAGGATAAATACCCACTCACACGTTTCTAATTTGTAGCTGCATAATATATAGGAAGTGATGACGATCTTAACAATGAAAAGGGAGAGTTCCTGAATTAAGTACAAGATTGATTCGCAAAACAAAAGTAGAAGATTGCATCCTCCCTCCTTGAAAGTTCTTTAACTGAACCTGACAACCTAATAGGGCACTACTTGCCAAAAAGGTGCACTGTGCATTTTGGATCAATTCATTTCCTGATGACTAAAATATACATTTGTGCTTAGAAGAACATATATAGGCTGACCTGGAGTACTTAGTGGAAATTATCCTCATGAGCCATTAGTACACCGCATTTTCCAAAATCAAGATGCTCGGACAGAACTAAAAAACCCTCCTGGTAATAGGAACATTTCAGTCCCACTAACGTGCAAAAATAATATTAGCACAAGTGGAGCAAAGGAGATCACAAGATAAAAAAATTAATCATCATCACAATAAAATAACTCTTTCTCCTCAATCTGCATAGCAGAGCATGAGTACACCCAAATATATAGTTACATAATTTACCCCCTTTCCATATACCTAGATAATTAGATTCCTTGAAGGCAAAGTCTGTAAGAAAGGAATATGTAGAAATTAGAAAACCAACATAAAGAAAACTGGCATTCTTCCATCCTTACCAATTAAGGTGCATTAGTGAGAAAACAGAAACTTCTTACCATGTTGCTTGCACAAGTAGCAGGCTTCCTAGGTTTGAATCACTCGAAGAGATGAATGGCCAAATCGCGGCAGCTGCTCTGTTCTGCTGATTGTGCAGGAGAACAAAGTGGTGAAGACTGAAGACACAAACGTACGGATAGAATGCATCACAAATTCGATAGCCAACAATGACGGGAACAGATCTCTGAAGAAAAAGAAATACACGATATGATCTCTACTCTCTGATAGTCGGTGGAGAAAGTTGATGGAGAGTGAAATCACCAGCACAGAGACAACAGGTTCATCGCCATGGCATAGCTCTATCCAGGCTACAGGGGCGCCGACGCAGGTTCATCTCCATCATGCACAACCAGTGCTTCGTCAAGGCAATTAGTGCAACAGCAAGTCGCCCCGCACACCCGCTCACCTGCTTCATGCCCCTGTCTCACTGCTCGCCGTAATACATTTGCCTCCTACTGTTGTCGCCATTCGCAACCTGTAGTACCAGCCAACAATTAAGATATATGCGAACACATACACAAGCAACCACGCACTACATTGTCTACACACCCGGGACAACTTGTACACACTCTGAAAGGAGTGCGGGTTTAATATCAGAAACTACGGGGTCTCTTTTGTAAAAAGTGCGCGACGGTGTGCTTTATTATTAGGGAGAGACTAGAGTGTACTTTCAACTTTTTTGGAGGATCAAACAATCTTAAAGTTTGACCAAGTTTGTGCAAAAATATATCAATGTTTGTGAAACCAAATAGGTATATGATGAAAATATATTTTATCGTGAATCTAATGCTACTAATTTGATGGTATAAATGTTGGCGTATTATTTTATAAATACGGTGAAATATAAAAATAGCTGGAAGTACACTCTTTCAACAACGGTGGGAGTATAAGAAATGGTCTTGTAGTTGCTGCTGAAAATAGAATAATATATTTCTCAAAAGGAGAACAAATATACACGGACTAATTTTTTTTCTAAAGGAGGTTAAAAACCCCTCTACGTCGCCTTGATGCACAGAATCATCTTTGTTAAAATCAATATAATTGAGACATCGAGACTAAACCACCAATAAATAGAGTACAAAATATAAACAACTACAACATATCTATTACAAGGTGTCAAATTAACACCGAAAACTAAGTTGACTTCTTCTGCAGCGAGACCTTCAATAGGGGATAAAACCCTTGAACTGATGTGGCAAATATATAGAGCCACTACCTTATGATGGCAAAGCACATCAACCTTCAAAATCTGCACAGCGTGTCAATATTCCTCATATAATCTCGTGCACTGTAGAATTAGCACTCTAGTTGCAGCTTGAACTATTTTTAAAGTCAGTTGGTTTGGTCTAAACCATTTGATTTGAATCCAATGGCTCCCCCCCCCCCCCCCCCCCCCCCCCCCCCCCCCCCTTCTAGCCGTCGTCCTCCTCCATGCACACTCCACCTTCGCAGGAAGCTGTCGGAAAATAATCCGGATATTCTTGTTAGCAGGTCATCTACGTGCAGGTTATAAGTTTGGTAGGAGTTCTTCATGTGTTAGCTTTGAAAAGTCCTTTGTCGGCAACATGTTGTAGCCATGTCCGGAAACTACTAGTTTATGTGGTACATTGATCGACATTGCTGGGTAAGTAGATTAGGAAATTAACATGGTCGAGTTTGGGTAGGATTTGCAGTTTTTTTTATGTTTGAGTTTATTTGTGTGAAAGGCCCGTGCGTGTATATAAGCACAGCCTAGGGTTTGAGATTGTAACCATGAAAATAGAGAAGAATTAAAGAGAAATCTAGGGTCACTACAGGAAAAAAAATTGTAAGCCGTGTACCTAATACACTCGGCTTATGCCGATTTGAACTCGGTTTATGTATAAGCCGAGTAAAACTCCCGGCTTATAGTACACGGCTTACAGTGGACCGGCTTATCAGGTATAAGCCGGGTGCCATGGCAAAAATACTCGGTTTATACATAAGCCGACTGTTTATATGAGGCACTCGGCTTAATAAAGTAACATGACGGCAGACGGCTGTTAACAGCCACGTGTCACCATCTGTATAAGCCGAGTGCCGGTGTGTGTTGCACGGTTTACACATACGCTGAGTGCCCTGTACATTGCACGGTTTATAGATAAGTCGGGTAAGCCGGGTGCCAGATAGCTGAGGCACACAGCTTATATAGCCCTCCGGTGGCTTATTTATCCTATAAGCCGGGTGCCAGGTTGCTGGGATACACGGCTTATAGCCTGCCCGTGGCTTATATGGCCTATAAGCCGGGTGCTATTTGCTGGGGTACATGGCTTAAAGGCCATATGGCATTTTCTTTAGTTGCTTCAGAGCAGCAACAATGTATATCCTGCAATGTATGTATCCAACAAATATATATCCAGCAATGTATATATCCAACAAGCAAGCAATATATATTCAATGAAGGTTCACAACAACAATATATTACAAGTTGACAACCATAACAAATGAAAGGACCATTAGTTCAAAGTCCACACATGCATACATATGCAACAAGAGTTCATAAACGAAAGGACCGTGAGTTCCAAGTCCACACATGCATACATATCCAAGGAAGGTTCACAACAACATACATATAACCAGAAGTTCACAAATGAAAGGACCATGAGTTCCAAGTTCGCACCAAGCATGAACCTAAAAGATGCAATGAGCTCCACCGGAGCATGTATGTCCACCGTCAACGGCATCCACGATGCAACCCTACAAGTCCATTATCACATGCATGAGTTTCTAAAGTTAAGTTGCAAAGATCGATAAGGCACAAGAGTCAACAAGCATCAACATATAAGGTTCAAATTGAAGCTAAGAAGTATGAACAATATAAGTATCAACACTTGTGGGCTCTACCATCAACAATGCACAAGTTGTAAGTTGAGAAGCACAAGCAACGACAAGACGCAAGCATCAACAATGCACAAACATAGACAACTACCTCGAGTGATCATTGTTGCGGGGAGATCGAAGCGACATGAGCCGTAGTGGGTGTCACTGGGCTTGCTTGGCCAGGTGTAGGTCCACCTACCACACAGTTATTGGAGCCTTGTCCCGACTAAGAGCACCTCAAGCCCGAAACAGTGAGATGATAAGATGCAAGATCTTTAAGCAGGATGGTAAGATGCATGATTGAAAAGTTGGAAGACTTACAAAGTTGAAAGTAGGAAGAGGTGGAAGTGGAGGAAGATCCGACAAAGTGGAACCCTGCATATTAGCTCTGAACTGAGCAAACGCCTCCTGCAGGGCTGCCTGCTGTGCAGCCATGAATTGCTGCTGTTAAAACAGGGGTTGCTGCATTTTCATGGCTTGCTCCTATTTAAGCAGGGCATTCGCCTGAGCCTCCTCCCTCAACCTGGTTTCTTTCTCTAGGCGGGCCTACAATATGCCATCGCAACAAGTTCACCGTCGTTGCAATACAAAGAAGAGATCACAAGGAAGGTCAATGAAGCAAAACATACCTCGAATTGATAGAGCATGTGCAACCCAGGTTGTGGGCGACACTCTATAGCAGGACCTGAGCTCGACGTGGTAGCACGGAGGTGGGAGAGTTTTGGAATGTCCTTACGGATGGCACCATCGCCAACGTATAACCGGCCACACTTCTTGCCTTGTCCTGACTGGACGGAAATCGTAGCATCAATATACCTTGAGGCCGGATCAGAGTCGGGCCCGTTGTGCTCCTTGAACTTCCTACTGTATGCATCAATCCTCAAGCCAGCACCTCGGTTGACCCACCCCCTTCTGGTTTCTTTGACTTGCGAGAGAGACATAATCCCGTGAATGTATTGGGCGGCTCTTCGCCCTCACCTCTCTCCCTATTCTGCAATAGAAGCAATAATATCCATAAGGGCACAAGTTCAGAAGTACAGAGCCGGATGAAATTATTACCTTCTTCTGCACGTAAGCGTGGAGGTTGAGGTTGCCTTGAAGGTGTACCATACCACCCATCAAGGCATGCCGGTCCTTAGCCATTCTATGCTCAGCCCACCACTCCGGGTCTATCCACCTGGATATGATTTGCTGGTAGCAAGTAATCTTGTTGTTGCACCACGAGGGAACCGCCTGAAGTATGACAAATACATCCAACATAGGAATTAAAGTAAGATGTTTTGATCCAGGCAACCATAAGTAAATGGAAACTACCTTCATGTACATTGAACAGGTGAGATGCACTCTCCGGGCTAGAGGCTTATTGAGAAGCATTTTGCGTTCGTGCGCGAAATACTTCACCACGGCATGGACGCGCGCCTTGTAGGGCATACCTTGGACAAAGAATAACTATGAAAATTGACAAAGAATTTTACCCAAAAATTGTTGACCACCCGCTCAGCAGCACTGCTGTATACCCTGCCCCACTTGTCTTCGGTATCCGGAGCGCGTTTCCAATGCTCCCAAGACCAAGCAAGCTCCTCCTCGCCGTCTCCTATGGGGACCAGGCCAGGGTAATAATGCCTGCAAAGACATCCAATGATGCTGCTTGGCTGGCGTGGCACCTTTATGTCTTCTCCAAGAACCACCAAGGCCCTGCACAATGAAAAGGCAAGTAAGTTAGTATCTGCAAAAATTCTTGAATGTAAAGACGCAAGTAAGAGTCCACATAAGCACTTACCTCACACCGACTGGTTTGACAATGAGACCCTTATGTGGATATGGTCGCGAAGGGAGCGTGGACACCACACGCAACCAGATACGTGCTCTGGCCACTCCTTTTGTATTTAAAGTGACAACACTTGTATTTCCACAAGCTTAACATATAATTGACAATGACTTATTCACTAGATTACAATATATGTATGAATTCTAGCATTTGTAATGTTTGCTTGTGCCTTTAACTTGTAAGGGGGGCAAATAATTTCTTCTAAAGAGATGTTGGCAGAGAGCACAAAGAGGAAATTCATATATGCTCCATGGCCCTCTCGGTGGAATCAAGGATTTGCATCAGAAGTAAAACCAAGTGACCATTTTCAGTAAACATCTAGCAGATAGGGAACTCTTGCAGCTCATGAACACTTGTATTTAGCCAGCGTGCTATTTCATTAGTTTGGTATTCTTGCAGCACATGAACACCCGGGTAGACAAAATGCATTTATTTATTTTTGAAGCGAAAACAGAAACAAAAGCAGTGTCAACAAGTACCAACTCAAGGTTACAGAACCAAATCAGGGGGTCAAGTTCCCTCCCGACAACACAAACCTACATAATTTGAGAACAGAGCAAAAATGGGGCGGCCTTATTTCCAACCAGGGGGTCAAGTACCAACTCTAGGTTACAGAACCAAACCAGGGGGTCCCCATTTTCCAAAATGCAGTTTTTTATGTACGTCAGCCTTATTTCCAACCAAATCCATGATCATATCTCATACACTTGCTGCTGTGTCCATCACAATTGATTCAAATAAAATTACAAAGTAATGGACAGATGCAAACTGAACCAAATATGTAACAGAACATGCATTTGTTCATGAAGATGCAATTGGGGGAGGGAGGGGAACCAATACCTGGTTGCTGATGTTGTTTTTGCACGAGGAGGAGATCAGCAGGGGCACGCCGGAGCACCTTCACGCCGGACTGCCGGAGCACCTTGCCGCCGGAGGAGCCCGCCCTGGACAACAGAGAAATAGGCCAGTCAGAGTCAGAGAGAGAGAGAGAGAGAGGGGGGTACCTGCCGGCGGAGGTGGCGCAGCGAAGATGGTCGGGCGACCTAAACCCTAGCGGACGGGGAGGGGCGGCGGCGCCGATGGGAGGGCCGGCTCGGGCCAGCTCGGGGCTCCTCGTGCTCGGGGAGGGGGCGGGGGAGATCTATGTGCCGAGGAGAGGGCGGCGCCGGGGGGGGGGGGGGGGGGGGGGGGGGGGGGGGTGACGGCGAGGCGGCCGGTGGGTGGAGGGTGGGCGGCGGCGCGAGGAGAGGGACGACGCAGGGGGAGAGACAGTGGGGCGGCGCGGTTTGGGGCCAAAACTGAGCTATGCGCGCGGTCGATTTGGGCCAAAAATGAGCTCTGCACGCGTGTATTTTTGCTAAGTCCCACGCTGGGTAAGCCGAGTGTCATAGCTAGATACACGGTTTATAATTTTTTCTTCTTTTATTTCAATACAAAAAAGATTATAAGTTTTACTTTTAATAATTTCTGTATTTTATTTTATTGTATTTTTATTATACTTAAGTTATTTTCTTCTTATTGTATTTTCTTATTATTGTATTTTTATTTCATTGTTTTCATAAATGAAACCTCTCCCCTTATTTCATTATTTCCACTGTTCAAGATATCGGCCGATATTCCGATAAACCGGTCGATTTATCGCTTCGGTGTCTAGCCAATAAGATAAACTGGCCGATATGGCGATAAATCGGTTGATATGTCGATAAACTGACCAATTTACGCATTATCTCGGGTCGACCGATAAGTTCCCGATAAGTGATATCCTCAACATTGATTATTTCATACATATATTAGGTCATTGTTACATGTCGAACCAACATTGGGCCGCACGCAGGTGCGAGCGGTCTTCCTACCCTCTCTCACACTGTTTAAATCCTCGAAAAATCGTACGATGCTGAAAATCCTCGGGAGCTGACACAGCGTCATCACATGGCCCCTGTAAGGTGTGGTAAAAGTTTAGGTGCATTTCGAATAGGCCTCACCTTAGGCCGCTTGTAAACTAGACCATCTTCGAGGTAGTCTACGGGTACCGAGAGAGAACGTGTTGGGTTTGTGAAAGAAGTGCGGGTCCTGTTGCTCCGTTGGCATCGAAACTTCTCGTGCCATCAAAGGAGGCCATCGAATGACACGTGCCAGGCCCCTGCATTTTTCGAACCCGCCTGCAATATTTGAGACATTTATTGCACTGATAGGGTTTCAACGCCGGAAATTGCAGATCTGAAAGGCGCTATATGAAATCATGCCCAGAAGCGGCATGAAAAATCCTATGTGATGTCTTTGCGACATGCGTTGGCCTTGTGCAGATGAGGGAGGGGCAGGCCCAGCCATCGGGGGGCGAAATTACCTCGGCGGCATGCCTGTTCTAACCGTTCAAATCCTCAAAAAATCGTACGATTCCGGAAATCCTCGGGAGCTGCCATGGTGTCATCACATGGCCCCTGTAGGGTGTGGTAAAATTTTGGGCATGTTTCTAATAGGCCTCACCTGAGGCCGCTTGTAAACTACATCATCTCCGAGGTAGTCTCTGGGTACCGAGAGGGAACATGTCGGGTTTGTGAAGGAAGTGTGGGTCCTGTTGCTCCAATGGTCTTGAAACTTTTCGTTCTCTCAAAGGAGGCCAACGAATGACACATGCCAGGCCCCTGCATTTTTCAGACCCGCCTGCAATATTTGAGACATTTATTGCACTGCTAGGGTTTCAGCGCCGGAAATTGCAGATCTCCAAAGTGCCACATGAAATCATGCCCAGAAGCAGCATGGAAAATACTATGTGATGTCTTTGCGACATGCGTAGGCCTTGTGCAAACAAGGGAAGGGCAGGCCCAGCCACCGAGGGACGAAATTACCTCGGCAACATGCCTGAACCAATTGTATAAATCCTCAAAAATCATATGATGCTGAAAAACCTCGGGACCTGGCACGACATGTGTAGGCCTTTTGCAGCAGAAGGAGGGGTGGGCCCCGCCACCGAGGGTGCGAACGTACCTCAGTGGAGGATGCACCCTTTCTAATTAATCCATGAAAAATCATATGATGACGAAATTCCTCGGCACATGGCATGGTGTTTTGATATGGCCCTGCAGTGTGTGGTAAAAATCTCAGCGTATTCCGCATAAGCCTGCCCGGAGGCTGCTTGTAAAATGCACCGTCTCCGAGGTAGTACCTAGCTATCGAGATGAAACGTGTCCGGTTTATGAAGGAAGTGTGGGGCTTGTTGCGTTGTTGGCCTTGAAACTTCTTGTGCTCTTAAAAGAGGCCATCGCATGACGCGTGCCAGACCCTGGCATTTTACGGGCTTGCCTGGAATATTTGAGATATTATTTGCGTTGTAGGGTTTCAACTCAGGAAATTGCAGTAGAAGTATGGGTGGGCCCTTCCACTGGGGGTGAGAAAGAAATAATTTTGTAGTACTAAACATAAATGCAATGGAAATCATTTTTGCATAAATCTTATGGGTAGTAAAAAATCTTCAAAAATGTAAGCCGAGTGGTTTCACAATGGGCACACGGCTTATATGCCATATAAGCCGTGTGTTCTCCGGGGCACACGGCCTATATGCCATGTAAGCCGAGTACTGCTTTATAGTACACGGTTTATAGGCTGCTCCGTGACGGCGCCGTTACTTACATCCGCTATAGCCACGTGGCAGATGTTTTTGCCGAGGTCGACCTATAAGCCGAGTGCTTTTTTCAGCATATACCGTGTGGTACATGTAAGCCGAGAGCTTTTTTGTACGACTCGGCTTACAAACAGCTAGAAGCCGAGTCCTTTCTAGTTGCCGGGTGTTTTCTCTTGAAGGCTCGGCTTATACACGCAAAAGCCGAGTACCCGAAAAAAAGCACTCGGCTTATAGTTGTTCACACGGCAAAACGTGATTTTCCCGTAGTGGGTACAAGAAGTACCCTTGGACAAAGTTTTTGTGCAAGTGTGCTCATGAGATTTTATGTGATCGATACTGCGGGCGAAACCCAACAGCAGCCGCAGGGATCTCTTTCCTGACGACTACTGCCTCAGCACTAACATGAATAAAGCCTCCCTCCCCCGGTTGCGAACCCGCTAACTTTCATGCATGCTTACACCAGTGACATCACGAGCAGCGGGCATCGTCCCCATTGGCAAGCTCCTAGCTAGGCCTTGCCGGCCAAGTCGTCTCTGTCTCCTCTGCTGCATAGCAAGCGTGAGTTTCAAATTATTAATTTCCAGGTATTGTGTTATATGACTTGCATGTGGTCAGTGATCAACCCAATAACAGTGACGCGGTCGCACAACAATGGTGGAGGCTTCAAATCAAACAATGATGAGCTCGTGTCATATATACCTGGACTGGAGCAATAGAAGGCCGGGGCACAAGCCATATACCCGCTTCGTTTTTACGATCGCTCCATTTGGACGGCAGGTACTCAATGAACTTGGTTTTGCCGTCGAAAAGGTTGTGCCTGAACATGCCGAGCGTCGCCTGGCCGGAACACCGTTGGAAGAAGTAAACAAACGCCCCGATCATGTCGTCGTCCACGCCATGGAACCTCGCGGCATCTACCGTGAAGCTACTTGGGAACCCTAGAAACATGACACAGTCGGCGAAACTCAGGCCGTCCCTCCTTGCCCACCGCACCATTCGTCTATTGTGTGTGCCCACCTCTTCTTCCAACGCATGCACCAAAACCACAACCCCGTGCTTCAGGATGGACACTCGCAGCAGCTTGCGCCATGGGACTCAAGGACGTGGCTAGAGTCGAGACCCCACATGTCCTCACTCTCAACGACACTGGTGTGGACGCCACCTGCCGAGGGTGCTAGGAGGTGCCAGATGTCATTGCAACGGTCCCCGTCCACGCACGCTAAGATCTTGCCATCATGGTACGCGGCGAAGCAATGATTGTTTTCGAACACTATGTTGTTCCTCCCCAGCCTGAACCCTCTCTCGACGACTGTCCATGTGGTATCGCCGGGACTAAGAATAGCCGCTCGGAGGTTGGTGTGGTTGTTGTCAGATTTGGAGAAGTTGTAGAGGAAGACGGTGTCATCGCCATAGACGATGCCACGGGACTTGTCAACCATCTTCCGCTTATCACCGAATGGGAAAGGCGGCAGAGGGGTGGTATCTCCGGTGAGAGGGTGGATGAGCTTAGGCCCGTCCCGTGTGCTGAAGAACCAGTAAGCCGTGCCATCGTCTCGCGTCACCAACCCGAGCTTGTAGAAGCTCGAGGACACCTCTGCATGGTAGCTTGTCTTGGAGAAGACGCAGTGGAGCCTGACGACTGAGAAACCGCGACTGGAGGGCGGGGCAACGAGCCAGGGGAAGAGGACAGGGCGGAGCGATGCCGTCTGGGGCAGCGACTCCCGCCACGAGGTGCACACAGCGTGGAAGCGGACAAAGTCGGTGGGATCGTGCAGGCGGCCGGAGAAGACGGCGAGCAGCTCGGACGGGAGCTCCGCCCACCGTCGCGGCGGCGCGGGCATGTTTGGGTGGAGTGGAGTACGTAGCTCGATCGGCTTGGTTATTGTCCGTGAGAAAGAAAGGTCGATCGGCGTGCGGCTGCTAGGGTTTCTCTTCTAATGGCTGCATGCACGCGCAGATGCTGGCCGTCGACACATCAAAAATCCTACACTTACGGACTACTCGCTACGGACTCGTCGTACGGACATACGTGTCCTCCCCCAGCTAAACTCTCCCTCCCTTATTTCCGGTGGGGGCCCAACGTGACCCAATAACTATAATCTGTAAGTTTCTTCCCGTAACTCTAGCAAAGCTCGTCGATACATGTTTGGATATCAATCAATTCCAGGCAGATTTCTCGTTGGATCTACAGCTCGGTTTGAAAAATAAGACTCACACGCGGCCGGCTATGGTTTCTAATCTAACGAGCCCGTGTCCCTCCAAAAGAAAAGAAAAAAGTCTAACGAGCCTGGAGTAGAACATATTCCGTTTGTTTCTTTTTGGTCTACATATAAAATTTGGTTAAAGCCAAACTTTGTAAACTTTGGCTAACTTTGTAGAACAAAATATCAATATTTAAAATATGAAATCAATATTACTAGATGTGTAATGATCAATGTTAAGGAAATCATTAACGGTAGCTGCTTGATCGCTTGGGAGTAGCAATTAATCGCTGAATCGGCCTATTAGCTGGATGAATCGGCTAACCATTAATCGGTGCAATTTTAAACTCAACAGAAGCAAATTTTCTTTGGAGAAAAAAAAATCTACATTGCAAATATGGCACAATTTTCTTTTCTCAATAGATCATAAAAATGTATACAACAACAATAATCCATGTGGGTGTAAAATCATCAACAAAGATGTATACAACAAAACTTTTTTTGCTGATTTCCGCCTCGAGTGCAACTCTGAGAGATGGCGGCCACGCAACAGCGATAAACAAAGGGAAGGTGATGACAGCCTCACAAGGCGTCTGAATGGGTCGGTTGCCTGAGGTGGCAGGTCAAGAAGGAGGAGGTGAAGTAGCGGCGCGCATAGGGAGAAGAGAAAGTGGCGACACACAGGGGGAGAGGGGAAGCAGCAGCACGCCGACGAGGACCTGGCCAGCCGCTATCTAGGTCAGGAGGGCATGAGCAGAGTGGGAGGGGCGGGTGGAGGAGTAAACCCTCTTTAGGAGCAGGTGGGGTTGGGAGGGGTTATGGGCCAAATAATCGGGCTTTGTTCGCCCACGACATAATGTGCCAACAATTAATCGGCCTGACAGCCGATTAATCGGTCTAACTGACCATTTAATCGGTCTCACAGACTATTTAATCGGCCTTGCAAGTTAACATGATGAATAGGTGTTATTTGATTCGGTCACCCGATGAATAGCGATTAAATGGCAAGTTAACTGATTAATCAGATGAATTCTTGAACAGTGGTCATGATATTAATTTTCATAGCATATAGCTTTAGTATTGTAGATGATAACTTCTGATATAAATTTGATCAAACTTTGCATCGCTTGACTTTGATCAAATTTAATATACAGACTAAAAGGAAATGCAGGGAGTATATATATGCTGCAAAAAATATTTATGTTCTTTTTTGCACATGAAAAAAATATTAGAAATATATTTATGTTGATATACAATGCCATACTACTTTGCATTGACATCTCAATCTCGACACTTTATTATCTTTATTACATCATGAAATATTTTAATATTTTAATTTTCCTGTTTCCTTCTTGGGAAAATGTAAACATTTTAATACAAGACCAATATTTAATATATGATTGATCATATAATACACATTAACCATTTTTATATACATGATGGATATGTTTTAATATAATGACCATTTTTTAATAGATGATGAACATTTTTACACCAGTAATTTGTTTATTATTCCTGATGTAATTGTTTTTATTAGACAATGACTATTTTTGTTACATGATGAATATAATCCAGTCTGAGAATCCAGCTGTTTTTGCTACCCTCACGGATGATTTGGTTGAATGTTCTGTGAGCGATGATATTCTTATGTAAAGATAATATGTAATGTTTAGGTACGGGCTCACACGGACGGCAGTTAGCTAAAATCAAGGTAGCATTTTTGTGGTTCAGCCTATGGACAGTTGAATACTTGATGACAGAGAGCAAGAAGCTTCTGGAGCTTCGTGGGTTTATTTTGCTGAAAATTATTCATAATCAAAATAGGGTTGCTTTTAGTCTTGCTAATGTAGGAAGATCTGGAGGTAGCACCACCTGTTGATTGCACCAAGTACCGACAGTGTGAAGTAACGCTATTTTTGAGTTAAAAATACCCACTATTTTCCAGCAAAAAATGATGAATATTCTTAAAACATATGATAAATATTTCACGAATACATGATAAACAATTTTTTATACATTATCAACAATTTCTCGTATAAGATGAACAATCGTAGTTTTTATAACACATGCTGTGTATCTTTAAATGCATGATGAGATTTTCAAATACACCGTGAATAGTTACATTAAAAATATTCAATGTACATTTGCTACAAAATGAAAATTCAAAAATACACAATGAAACATTTGTTTAGATAATTGATGGACATGTTTTAAAATATACAAAGCTTTTTTAAATATGCAATGATCTTCTTTAAAAAATATTAATATTTTCTAAATACACGATAAGCATTTTTTTAATAGATGTTAAACTATTTTTAATACATGATGTTCAACACTTCCACAACTGTGCCTACGTGGATGACGCCGGCGACCACAACGAGGAGGCGGAGTAGTACTTCGACGGCGCGTGACATGATACCCAAGCTCGCCAGTTTCTCTCGATCCATCCATCCATCCCTCCTCTATCGTGTTCCGGATTAATGTTTTTTTTCTTGGTGATGTTCTTGGGAGCTTTACCTACCGCAGTAGAGCATAGATTCTGAGTGTCGAATGTCAACACTTGTGTCAAGATTTCAGAACCCTGAGAATTACTAGGAGTAGTAAAATCGTTTGATGTGTCTGCATGAATGGGTTCATGAGTTCAAGTGAGTGATGGTGAAGAACGATCAGCATACCACACATTGCCCCGCTTATATATGTTAACTGAACTAATTCAACCATCAGAGTTGCACCTCTCTACGAGTAATCAACATCATGTTTTATCGTCGTTAACGTTCCCTGATCATTAAGCGCTGCAAAGTCGACATTAACCTTCTGAAATGAGGTGCAAAAATAAATAAATGCAAAATTTTATGATTACCAAGAAAAGCAAAAGTTCATAACATCCCTTGTATTAAAATAAATCCGAGACATACCGTCGATCATCCGAAGACCAAGCAATCACACGAGCACGCCACCGAGATTTGTTAACGAGGTTCACCGATATGGCTACATCCCCGAGGCCTGACTATGGGCGCTCCTCCCCATGACACTGCTACAATACCGCACCCGGTCGCCCTGAACGCCAGCACATGCCATCGGCTTCTCCTGCGTTCCTGTGCTATTACGTTGGCATATGTTACATCGTGTGTTTACCCTCGCTATATATGAGAGACGAAGGATACAAGTGTCCTACTAGGACACAACTTCGTATCCTATCTAAACACAATAGTACTTAGAGTTCAACTGTAACCTACCTTGTACATTATATTCGACACAACTCCAACAAACTCCACCTTGGCGACTATTCTCCACCACCCTGAATTTGTCCATACGTCAAACTTTTATGTACATTGGACTTGAGCTTATCTCATGAGTACCGAGCTAGTTCAAAGACTCCACGTGACTCGACCTGCAACTTGTAGTCCCTTCTTTTCTTGATCATAGTCAACACTCGAGCAAAATTAAGTTCTTTGTTACTCTAGTTTGTGCTCCCAACTTCTAGAGTATCAGTCCAACGTCATCACATACTGACCACTGACCTGCGTGAAAGTGAACAACTCACATATTGGGTGTCACACATAAGAGTTACCTAAACTCAACATCACCGCTCCTTTCTTGACCGCCGGTCTGAAACTTGTAGGAATTTCAACGTTGCTTGTAGTCATCCCGAGTCAAATTCGCAGCTGTCTCACCACATGTATGACCACCAGAGTCCTGGCCCGTCTCCATGTCCCGTGCACGTCGCATGCCTCGCCCCTATTACCGCATCGAGCCCCCGCTGTCCCAGTCAAGTCAAGGGTCGCGAACCCACACCACTCAACCCCCACTGCGGAGTACCAACGATCATCGCCGACCAATGACGAGTTTCACACTTCCATCAGATCACTGGGCTCCAGTCCGAACTATTTGTCACTCACTTTTTCCCGCTGAATAGCTTCGACTCTCTCTGCACTTACGCCGAAGGCGTGCCGGCGGTGGCGGCGTTCGCCGCCGGCTGCACGGTGAAGCTCCGGGCCGTGTGTCGGTCTATGGAGGTGCGTGGCGCGGCGAGGAGGCCGCAGTGGCTGCGGCGGCACGATGAGGAGGCCACGGAGGACCTGCGTGGTGGCGGCTCCAAGGACACATAGCAGCATGGCGGCATGGAGGTGCTGCGCTGCGGTTGAGACCGCAGAGGTGCAGGGCAATAAGCCGTGGCGGCGAGCCGGGCGCGACCGGTGCGTGTTATGGGTGCGCACTGGACGCGTCGGGACCGCGGGCGCGCGTACGAGCGTGCGGTTGGCGTTGGGAGGAGGCGTATGTCGCCGTTGTGCTCGAGTCCGTGCTCGAGTTCGGCTACATCCTTCCGACGTTTGTCACTGGCGGCTGCCATGGCGGACGCGGAGGCGGCGCGCGGTGAGCGTCTGGTGTGGTCGGGCTCGTCGAACGCGTCGGGTGCGCGCGGGACGTGCGGGATGCACTGGTGCGGTCGGGCGCGTCGGGTGCGCGCGGGACATGCGGGGCGCAGAGGGACGTCAGGCGTGTGTCGCCGGCGGAGAAGGAACTCGGCGTATGCCGCCGGGGTCGTGATGGAGCACGGTGCGACCGGCGTCAGTGCGCCAGGTCGGGTCCGTGGCGGTACGACCGGCGTCGATGCGTCGGATCGGGTCCACGGGCTGAGTCATGGCCGTGACGACGACAATGACAGGAGCTGCAACAATTCCGGCGACGGCAAATCAAGATTAGGGGGAGACTGTTAGACATAATCTTGACATGCATAAATTTGTTAGCCGGGCCATGCCTGATTGTTGGTTAGTAGCTTGGTCAAGTCGTGTGTGGCTGTTAGAGAGTTTCCAGTAGAAGATAAGGTCAGTGATTAGTGCGTCCAGGTTGTTACGTGAGGTGAGTACATGGTGGTTGTTGCCGTGCATGTAGCTAGCTCAGTGCGTGTGTGTGCGTGGAGTTAGTGGCCGGTGGGGTGGGAGGGTCCTGTGTGTGTGCCCATGTATAAATACCCCATGTACTGAACAACCGGAGGCGCCGGGTATGAGCCGAGTGTAGCCATGTAGTCACTGTAAGGAAGAAAAGGATTAGGGCTTTCGTGCGTCCATGGCGGCGTTCGTGCACCGGCCGGAAAATCTTGTGTCCACGGTTCTTCTTCTTTCACCTCCGTTCGAGTAAGAGGAGAGATAGCTAAAATGCTGCGGTTTCAACAGGAGATTGATCTCAGTTAGGGAATGGAGGTTTGAAAGGGATGGACAAATAGGACCGACGAGATTACAAAAACTCAAGCTACGAAATCGGAGTTTCGGAAGATATTTAGCAAGAGCACGGCACCAACCTCTGCTGCCAGACATATACACTCTATTCCCCTCAAAAAAAAAAAAGACATATACACTCTATTAAGGTAGAGCTCTCTCAGACTGCTGAGGTTGGTCACTAGGATCTGGAAGTTGCGTTGATCCAGCCAGAGGCTATTAGTAGTGAGTTTGGTGCTGATATTGTTGGAATTGATCTCACGTTGTAATAGACCAAGATAAAAAGAAGGGGAGTCCAATCCTACGTTGGTGCTTTGATCGGGGGCACCCAAACCTAACGTTTTGGTTTCGGTCCCCGGTCCATCAGTTCCCATATAAAAGGAAGAGGTCACGTGCCTGTTCAGATAAGAAAAGAAAAACACAAACGGGTTAAACTCCTGAGTGCTAACAACCGATCCTAAAAAAGAGGGAGCTGATGGGCTGGAAGGCTGACTACCACCGCCGGCCACCGCAAAGTCAGTGCCGGTGGCCATCTCCTACAGCGGCGCTCCTGATGCACGTCCACACCATCTACGTGTTGCTTTTCTCACGGCCATATCTTCATTGCCGGAGACCCCAAGGTGCAGCCATGGGCTGCACAAGGGGCTGCATCGAGCAGCCATGGGATTTCGCCAATCAATGTAAGTTTGTACGCTTCCGCATAATACTGATGTTCTAGTTCAAGATTAAGTCCTAAAACTGATTAGCCTAATGCCAATTATTCTAACAATGGTATCATGAGCTGGTTAATCTCGGTTAGAACTCTAATCATGTTTCTAGTGATGTTTCTTTTCTGTTAACATCATGTTTAAATCCTGATGTTCTCCGTTCCAGATAATCACCAACTTAAGGTTTCATTAAACTTTATTAGGTTAGTGAGCCTTGTTTATGGGTAATTATTTTCAGTCAAGGTATTACTGATGCGGGTTAGTGCTAATTACCTGTTTAAGCAATCAGAAGGAGGGGAATTGCAAATTCTAAAAAATCCCCAATTTTTGAAACCCTAGAACTTGGAATTCCCCAAATCAACGCCGAAAAATGTTGTAATCGACAAAAAGAAGAGTATTTGAGGCACACCTGATGACACCGCGCCTATGCTCCTTCGGGATCCCTCCACCGGCGACGCCGCCGTCTCGGGACGACGTGCGGAAAGTCTCAGCCGCCGCTGAGGTGCTAATGGACGCGCGCGTGCAGTGGGTTCCTCACCCCGTACGTCGCCGTCGTTGTCGCCGCCAAAAGTTTGCACCGGCAGCCGCCGGCGAGATGCCTCACGCGTAGCTAGGACTACCGTCCTCCCGGTCTCGCCATGAGCTCAACACGGCGAGCGCCGTTCGGCGGAGGAGCGCGCGGCCTTGAGCGAGGCACGCTGCTCCGACGAACGGGACTGCCGCACCACCATGGCCGGCGTGCCTCGGGTCGCCGCCGCGGTTGTCGCCTCTCCTGCACGAGCCGTGAAAATCGGGGGAGAGGAAAGGAAATGCTTCTAGGGTTTGACCAGGTGTTGTTTTGCTCCGCCCCGGGAGGATCGTAGCCGTCGGCTTGATCCAACGGCTGAGGCCGACGCGCAGCTCCGAACGGGCCTTGGGGAACTTAAAAGGCCGCTTCTGCAGCTGGGTTGCGGCCCAGCGTGTCTTATCCTGGCAGGAAACGTTTTTTTTTAAATGTTATTGTCTTTGAGCTGGGCCGAATGAATCAAGGGTAGCCGTGGGCTGTATTGGGCCAACACATTTATGTTCTGCGCGTATTTTCTTTTATTCAATGATATTCTATAATTAAGATTATTCTAAGAAAGTGTTTTGCACTGTTATAGATAGAAAAATGTCAGAAAAATTAAGTTCTAAATTGTGTTTTAATTTTCTTAGTACAATGGAACCAACGAGAAGTTTTGCTTAGAAAATTAAAGCACAGTTAATGTTTATGTAATTTTCATGGCAAGCCCTAAATGATGATGAAGATTTATTAATAAAAATCCATGGATGATTATAGGTCAAATTATGCTCTTTAGGCATTTTGTGCAGTTTTAGTGCATTCATTAAGTTTCAAATAATCTTTTTGCACTGATGAGTTTTAAAGTGCCTATAATTATGTTTAAATCTTCTGAATAAAATGGAACCAGCGGGAAATTTTATTTTGTAAAGTTTTAATATGACGTGAATCTTGATGTCATTTAAAGGCACCTTTTATGGTCATCACTTTTCAAGTATTATTTCAATGAAGAAATCTTAATGTTAAAATATTGAGCATTTTTTCAGTCACTCATTTAAGTTTCTAAACATTAATATTCTATTTGGAAACTTTATTTGAGTGTGATGTTTGTGGTGATGCCATCCTAATGACATTTCTTAATGATGTGTTCATTTCGAATGGGCCGAGGCCACCTCAAGGAGAATATGATGGTCACATGGTTCAATTTTCCGCATCATAATAATATTGTGGCAAAACTGAAGTTTTTATTTGGTGCATTTCATGTCATTTTATTATGATATGCATTATTGAAATATGCATAAAGACTCAAAAATAATGTCCATGGGGTTATGATCAATCCCCTAAAGAAAGGAATTTTGTTTAGGGGATTCGTTTTCCAAAGTACTTGTTGCTGCCAAATATTGTTATTTTGTGAATCCTTATGAAAATTTGTATCCAAAGTTATTACCTGGAAAATGTTATGATATCCAGACGATAATATTAATGTCTTTTTGGACTGACTGTAACTTTGGAGTCTACTCTCTCGCAATAACATTTATATTTATATGTTAATTCCAATGTCACCTTCATTGTATGTCGTTCAGAATTTTAATGATAATTTTGACACTTATTTTTAATGTTATTTTCAATGTTCATTAAGTGTCAAAAATTTAAGTTCAAGATGACTACAACAGGTTATGAATCCTTGTGTCCTATGACATAATGGATTACACTTTAATGTTGCTTTATGTTAATGATGGTTAATAATTTAGTTAATATTCTTGCTGGTCTTTATGTGATTTTATGTTTCTCTAATCAAAATGGAACCAACGAGAAGTTTTGATTAGAGATTTAGTGAGCCAAATTTGTAATGGCGATTGATGATATTCTGGCCAACGTTGATTATTTTTATGTGTCATTTATGAATGAATAAGTTTTTTTCCCATTATTTGCCCAATGATAATACAGATTAGAATAAATTAATCATTTTTTTATTCATCTCATTGCATGGTTAATTCATGCTTGATGTTTTGTTGTGATGTTCATAACGATGTCTTCTGTTTTCATAGCAATGAACATTAATAATGATGCCAACTTCCATTTTGGCATAGACAACCCTTATGTAAATAACTTTTCTGTGTGAAGAGTGGAGATCATTTTCTCATGTAAGGAATCTCGCAATGTTTCTCTGCCACTAAGGTTTACAGTCTTAATCATGATGTTAAGGCGGACATTGGGAGAGGTCTCAAAATGCATGTGCTATCATGCACATTACTAATGCAATGGGGTTTAAAGTGAAAACTATTGGATTTATTCCACTAGGATTCTGAGATACTTAATTCTTCATCTAATTGATGATGTTTGTTCTTGCTCCCAGTTACTGGAGAAACTTATTTCTAGTTTCTCGAACAGATGACATGATTTTCTGTGTTATTAAGTCAACCCCAATTATGTAACATTAGTTTCGCCCTAGGGTGAGACAAGTTATGTTTTTCGTCTGAATGGATCATTTGTAAAGATTATGTGTTATGTTACAATTAAAGATGTACGAGAAGTGTAAATAATGAGACCTCATCAAAATTGTGGTTTTAGACCACATTTCGAGGGGGAGAATGGAAGTCTCGTTTAATATGAGATATCACGTTTACTTCTCCTACTTAGATCAAAATATGTATGTTAATTCTCCAATTAAAGATAGAACCAACTAGAAGTCTTGGTTGGAGAATATATGAAAATGATATACTAATGTCAATTATCTAATTAAGATGCAACAAGTCTTATTTAGAAGAATGGATAAAAATTACTCATTTATTACGTTAATGTGTACTTAATCCCTTATGAGCATTATGAAGCACACATGAATGCTAAAGTGAAGCTTGCTAGTCTAATGACCATAATGATGTAACATGTTGATTATATATATGACCAACGTCATTTATAATCATATGTCGCACTTCACTCAAATGGCAAGCTTGTCAGTATCGCTTCGCTCATGGTTATATTTTTGACTATCATCATTTATAATCATTTGTCACAATTCACTAGGTTCTTTTCCATCTTCAGCCCAACGGTGTTGTGGTTTAGAACTTAAATGATTATTATCAAGATATTGGATATGTTTTCCATTTTTCAAATAAAGTGATCATCAGGGAACTGGAGCGTATGAACATGAATCTTAAGGATAACTCCAGTAGATCTTTGTTCATACGCATCAGGTAAGTTGAGAAGAAATGCATATTGCAATACTCAATCTTGAGACTTAACAATTTCCATGTGATTCATAATGTGTGTGAATGATCATCTTAGAGGCTTGTGTGATAATGAGCTCTAATGATGTATGAAACTCAGAGTTTCCTCAGTGAGTTGTTTTGACGCTTGTGTTATTATTATAACATACTCTTGTGTTGACTAAGTTAAGAATGTATGTATGACTTAACCGTAAGGTTTCGTCAAATAGGTGAAGTTAACACACAAGGTATGTTGCCCCAAGAAATTCAATTATGAAATAAGAAGAGCGTCGGGACACTCATATACTACCTTGAGAAGATGGAATATTTTTGGCGGGCCAAGAATTTTCTACCTTCTATTTATGACATAAAGAATCTTGGTCATGCCCTATACTTTGTTTGTGTCAAGTTTCGCCAAGATGTAGGTCCAAAAGGGGTATAAGTTTTATCATGACGACATACATCGATAGAGTATGAAAGAAAATATTATGTGGTAGTACTCTTATGCACCTGCTACTAAAGTCAAGGGCAATAAAGATGGACATTTTAGTGTCCAAGGAACCATTTATGAACTGATCAGATAATGTCGGTTCCTTATGCTTCAGTTGTCAGAAGCAATATGTGTATTCAAGTATGGACATGCCCTTGTTTTGTGATCGGGATAATTGGCAAATATACAAGTAAGTCCAGAAATGGACCACTGGAAAAGCCGAGAAATGTCTTGCAGATATGCAAGAGAATAAAGTTTACATGCTCACTAATAAGAAGTCTAATAACTACGATATCCGAGGATATTCAAACATTGTTTCTGCGAGATGTGTGGATCTTAAAGTTTCCACGCTATGTTACATCCTCACTCTCGCACATGGAGCTATATCGTGGAAAAGCTCTATAATGACACTGATGGCATTAGAAATAATGCACTTACTTATGTGGCATGCCAAGAGGCTATTGGGCAGGTTGTATGTCAAGAAGTTTTATTCCCGAGTTAAGAGTGGTAGACAACATCTCTAAGCCACTTACTGCGATTATGAGCACGCAGTTCTCTATGCGAGTAACAACAAGTCAATTGTTATTGCCAAAACCATTGACATAATGTCTCCGTTGTGAAAGATAGAGTCCAGGATCAAACCTATGGTGTTTGATTTATAAAGTTTTGCAGTACCGCTTACTAAAGGCTTACCACCCATTTTATGATGACATCTTGCCGGCATGGGTTCATAAAGCCTTTTGATCCTGGAAATTAGGACCATCATATAAACAAACTCCCATAAAGTATTATGTTTCCATCTCGAGATAGAATGATGTACTATGGGTACTGAGGTTCAGTGATATCTCATTGGTCATTGTAACACATTACTTTGGTATGTTATTTCTATTAAGAATGGGCTTATGATGTTTGTTAACCTTACGATCAAGGGGGAGAATGTTGAAATTGATCTCAGGTTGTAATAGACCGAGATAAAAAGAAGGGGAGTCCAATCCCACGTTGGTGCTTTGATCGGGGGCACCCAAACCCAACGTTTTGGTTTCGGTCCCCGGTCCATCAGTTTCCATATAAAAGGAAGAGGTCACGTGTATGTTCAGATAAGAAAAGAAAAACACAAACGGGTTAAACTCCTGAGTGCTAACAACCGATCCTAAAAAGAGGGAGCTGATGGGCTGGAAGACAGACTACCACCGCCGGCCACCGCAAGGTCAGTGCCGGTGGCCATCTCCTACAGCGGCGCTCCTGATGCACGTCCACACCATCTACGTGCTGCTTTTCTCACGGCCATATCTTCATTGCCGGAGACCCCAAGGTGCAGCCATGGGCTGCACAAGGGGCTGCATCGAGCAGCCATGGGATTTCGCCAATCAATGTAAGTTTGTACGCTTCCGCATAATGCTGATGTTCTAGTCCGAGATTAAGTCCTAAAATTGATTAGCCTAAAGCCAATTATTCTAACAGATATAATACCATAAACAGATTCTCTGTAAGTGGCATCATAATGAGTAGAAAGATCCAAAGAGATAAGGTTGGCAAGTCTGCCGATGCCGATAGGAATCTGGGCACAAGCCCGAGCTAGAGAGGTTGAGGTGGGTGAGCAAGGAGAGGCTCTCAAACCCAGTTGCCGGGAGGCTGTAGGCGCCAAAACTATTCATGCTAAGGTCGAGTAACTGGAGCGAAGTGAGCTTGAAGATTGCAGGGTCAAGACCTGGACTATACAAGCCACGCCCACCGAGTTCCAAAGCAGTGACATGGCCAGAGGAGTTGCTGCAGCCAACACCTTCCCAAAGACAACAGTCGGTGCCATCCTGCCATGATTCAAGGGGACTGGGGTAACGGAAGAATGAGAAGGTTTTTTTCAGTTGGAGGAGACTAACAGCCTGGTCAGGAAGGCATCGGAGAGTGAGGTTATCGTCACCATGGGCGCCGGAGCTGGCTACTGCGGGAAGCACTGCAAGAAAGAGTAGTAACACCCAATCAATCGAAGCCATTGGCCTAGGTTCCTTTCTCTTTCAGATAACAGGCAGGAGCTTTGCCAGGTTATACGGAGAGAGAGAGAGAGAGAGAGAGAGAGAGAGAGAGAGAGAGAGAGAGAGAGAGAGAGAGAGAGAGAGAGAGAGAGAGAGAGAGAGAGAGAAGCAAAGCAAAGCAAAATAGAAATAAGAGGTGCAGGATAGTGTAGTGACGGATTTGTCTAATGTCATACTTTTTTTTTAGGTCATACTAATTCAAAGTTTTATGCTGGCATTCTCTCAGGCAGTCCAAAAAATGCAGTTTCCAGCAAGGAAAGCTACGGTCCACTATACATGCTATTGTTGCGTGGACGGATTTATGACTCGGAGTGGACAGAGACAATATATGTGTGGAGGAGGATGGAACTTGCTTCGCTGTCAAAGTGGCACTACACCATGACTTTGTGAGTAGAAACTAGTAGTAGCATCTAGTGTTGCAGGTTGATTGCAGCACCAGCACGTTTCTGCGAGTAGAAATATTATTGACTTATATACACACAGCAAGAGAGGAAAGCTCCATCGAGAAAGAAAAACGTATCCTTGATTGACAGCACAGAACGGAAAGCTCCAACAAGCATGACTCAGCACGGTCGTTGTACGCGTGCGGTGTCCCGTGGACCACGGACTTTGCAGGATCACAATTTCTGGGTGTTGACGGAACACTTAGTATCTGTTCAGTGGGTTGGCCTTGTTTTCAGCTAGCACGAAGCCAGCCGCTATATTCTTTAGATGCATACAATCAGGTGACATCACACTAGCGAGAGAGCATATAACACTAGTAACACTGCTATTTATCCTTGAACCGAGCTACCACATCAAACAGACAAAACAAGGTGGAATTGGATAAAAATAATAATTTGGCGGATCAGGTGAGGTGTTGGGATTGAACATCTCGAACGAAGAAGCCATCTCGAACTCAAGGGTGGACACGGTCCGGTCTCTCACAGAGCTGCTGTCTGCAACGGCGGCCGGCGGACCATCACAGAGGTAGTAACTCATTGAAACCATCACCTTCAGGTTGTTCGAGTTAATAATATAAGGTGATTAAAGCAACTCCAACGCGCCGATTCAAACGGACGGCGATTTTGCCCGCTTTTTATCCGTTTGGGTCGGTCCGGTGGACACCCATATCCGCTTCCGCGTTTGGGTCGACACATGTGCCCAACGCTGACCCGACCCATTTTGATGGCGCGTGAAAAAAATTTAAATAAACATTAATTAAACATTAAAGCCGGTCACGAAGCCCGGCGAGAGTTCACGCGTCCACATTTACATTAATTAACATTAAAAAAAGTAAACTACGAGGCGACGCGATGCCCTAGGCGTCCTTGTCGTCGACGTCGGGGCCAGTGAGGTCGATGAGCGTCGGCACAGAGCCGACCCAGGGAACACCGAGTTCCAGACGACGGCAGTGTCAGCCGCGGACTATGCGGCCGCGGGCTGTGCCGCAGCGGACTGGGCCTGGTGCGCCTCTCCTCCTCGGCCTCGCGTTGCACCTCCTCGGCGTTGCGCTTGAGCTGCTCGAGGTACTCGCCATTGCGGCGCTCCTCGGCCAGCCGTCACTGGCGCCATTCCTCGAGGTACGCCGCCTCCTGCACCTCCGTCACCCGGTACCAGATCGGCGGGGCTCACCCACTCGCGCACTACTTCGGTCCAGGAGTAGCATTTGACGGGGATCAGCTCTGGCTCGGCCGTAAGTGGGGAGTGGGGGCCACCGACGGCATGACACACTCGCCGGCCACGGACAGCGCCATGGCCTCCGTCATGGCCGCCTGGTACGCCATCTCCTCCTCCTCCTCGTACGCCGCCCTGCGTTGCTCGTCCTCCTCGCTCTCCCGAAGGACCCGCCTCCTGGTCCTCGTCGTGAACGACGATATGGCGGCAGCGGCGAGCTACGAGCGACTTCTCGGACGCCGCGCCGCCTGGCCTCCTCATGCTCGAAGGCGAACCAACACGCCCAATAGAGCGAGTCGGCGTCATACGCGGAGTCGCTGCACTGCTCCGGCATCAGCATCGCCTGCCGGCGCCGCACCTCCTTCGCATGCGCCTTTGCCGATCGCGCCGCCGGCACTGGGATCCTCTCCGGATCCAAATGCCAGTCGTGCGGTAGGGTGACGTCGGGGTAGGGGAGAGGGACGCGGTGCTGCCAGTGCCACTCCGCCTGATGCAATGTCACGTGCACGCACTGCCTCGGCCAGTGAGAAGGCGCCAGCGAAGGCGGGAGAGAGGAGTGGCGGGGGAGGGGGAGGGGGCTTGCCCTTCGCTTTGCCGTTGCCGGGGAATAACCCCATCGTGCGGTGGCTAGGGTTGCCGCCGACGGGGGAGCAGAGGGTGGCGAGATGGGGCGGGGGCTTTTTGAAAGCGGATGAGAAAGCCCCCCCCCCCCCCCCCCCCCCCCCCCCGCACTCTCGGCTTAAAGAAGGCCGACCGCCATCATTGACGTGTGTGGGCCTGAGGTCATAAATTAAACTGACCAAACTGACTGCGGGTAGTTGAACGGCCACAAGATGAGGACGCGGCGGACATCGAGAAGGCGCTGACGCATTTCGGCCACAAATTTGGGCCGCGAATGCGTCGGCGCGGAAGCGAAGCAGACGTGATTTGAATTTGGGTCAGGGCGTTGGGTCGTCACTTTTGTCCGTGCCGATTCAAACCGACGCAGGCGGATGATTTGGGTCGTTGCGTTGGAGTTGCTCTTATATCTGGGAGCTGTACTGCTAGTATTTTTTTAGTGTGAATGTGTGATGCACATACATAATGTTGTGGCGCTTGTTCTGTTTCGGTTTGTGGGATGTGATGTAGCTGTGCAAGTAAACGGTACTTAGGTTTGAAAAAATGTCAAGAAATGTTTCTTAACAATGTCACTCTGGTTTCTGTTATTCAGAGATGTTCCATTCTTTTTAGGGCTTTCAGAGAAGTTCGCAGGCAGGCAGGTTTAGACTTCACGAATTGTCGGCTCTCGCCACACTTTGGCAGATTTCACACTTCACACACTGCCCGCTCCGGGCCCCCCGAAACGAAGGGGCCCCTCCCAGACACGTACATGCACTACTCTTAACTATTACTCCCTCCGTTTTCAAATAATTGTCTTTCCAGCCATCTTAAATGAACTACAATATACGGATGTATGTAGACATATTTTAAAGTGTAGAATCACTCATTTTGCTCCGTATGTAGTTACTTGTTGAAATCTCTAGAAAGATAATTATTTAAAAACGGACGGAGTAGTATACATGTACGTGCAAATGCACGCATTGACTTCCCTCATCCGATTGGTGCATTGCACAACAGCCAGCTCAAAACTCCGTCCCAAATGCCTCTGCGATGGCGCAATTACGCGCGCTACCGATGCTTATGGACCAGCTGTCAAAGGCGGCTGAGACAGCCAGCTACGTGCACGGATGGACGACAACAGCAACAAGCATGTCGATTTTTCCAGCATTGACATTTGTGAATGGTTCTAGAGAACAACAGTAGCTTGGCTAGTACTAACTATCTATCGATGGTTCCGTAGAACAACAGTAGCTTCGCTGGTACTGTAGCTAGAACTGTAGCAGCGAATCCGAGCATTTCCAACCATTGGATGGACCCTATCAATAGTTCAGGTTGCTTCCTGGTCATGAGATTCAAAATTTCAAAACGGGTACACTATATGGTATATATAATCTTAATTCTGAAGGCCCATGCGTATTGAAAAACCAGAGCGAGGCCCAGGCTCATGTTGAGCAGCCCTCAAGAAAAAAGAGTCCGCTTCATATACATAACCGGCGGCACGCTGCTTTCCTCTCGTACCTGGCGGTGAGGGCCGGTCCTGAGATTTCAGGGGCCCGGGGCGAGTCTACAACTTTGGGGCCCTTAGTACAAACATCATGATAAATCAGTATCAATGTGTGTACGAGATGCTACCAATAACGTCATTGTCATTAACGAATTAACTATGTTCTTAGGGCCTCTTACATTTTTGTCGCTGATGTTGATGCCAATATTTTCCTCTGGTTCAAATTCATAAATTTCCTTAGTTGGTTTCTTTTCCTCCACAACAAGTATCCCCAACTCATTATTTTATTTTCCTTTTTTCCTATCTACTCCCTCCATAAACAAATATAAGATGTTCTAACTCTTTTCTTATTAGGAAGTATATAGACACATTTTAATGCATTTGTTCACTCATTTCAATTTGTATGTAGTCTATATTGAAATATGTAAAACGTCTTATATTTATTTACGGAGGGGTACTAGATAACATACATTGTAAACGACTGTAATATACTCCATAACACACAGTCTTAGGGAAAAAAATGCATCGAAGGTTGAACGATGCATGCTATGCATCATGTAAACTACGTAAATTAGCAATATACGTATATTAAATAGGGATTGATTGTATGGCATACCTTGAATCATACAGATCGGTGTTGCCATGTAGGCGAACACTTTTCCTGCAAAAAAAGAAAATGTAGGCGAACGCTTGTCGAGTGCTCGGCGGCTCGGCGCGGCAATGGCGCCGTGTGGACTTGAATCTGGCGGGACAGTATGATGTGCATGTGTGTTCAGAGCCTATGGACAGACTGGCGGAGTTCATCGGCATATTGCCGCAATGAGGGCCATGGAGTTAGATCGTCCAGCGCCTGCCCGACGGCAACTCACAATCGGGGCCCTGAACTACAGGTCGCAGGAAAGAACCAGAGACGCACGATTCAAAGAAAGAAACTGCTGATTAAGGAAAGAAAGAAACCGCTGATTGCCTGTGTGGGTTAGCTGCTTTTGCGTGGCTGGGTTACATACTCCCTCCTTCCCAAAATATAAGGCGCGATTGACTTTTTACGGTCTTTAATGCACAACTTTGACCACTAATATATATCCAAGTATATGGATTGAACATGTATAAATGACATCGCTGTATTTGTCTTGCAAAGCAATTTTATTTCATATGTATGTATAATAATTTTATAGACATATAATACATAAAAAATATAGTCAAAGTTGTGCAACGAAGACCATAAAAGTCAAACCGTGCCTTATATTTTGGAAAGGACGGAGTACCTTTTTTAGGCGAGGACACATGGGCTACCTACGTAGCACACAAAATAACTGGCGCGGGGCCCCTGGACTTGGGGGGCCCGGGGCGGCCGCCCCCCCTGCCCCCCTCAGGGCCGGCCCTGCTGGCGCTGCAACCCTGGCCGCCGCCAGAGGCCGATCTTCCAACGCCGTTCTCCGGCGCATCCCCTCCGCCGGCGACCTCAGTCTTCGGTGGTGAGGAGGTCGCCGGATCCACGCGTGTGGATCGTTTTTACTTATTCGTAGTCTAGGTTTTTAGGTTGTTTATCGTCTTTGCTTCGGCGGAGACAATGAGGACGCTGAATAAATATTCTTCGAATACTTTCCTGACGAGGCCATCGGTCCTATGGTTGGGGATGGATCTGAAAATCAGTCTGTTCAAGTAAGGATGGCGTGGCGGCGGCGGCATCCTCGTGGTGGAGCTGTGTCCTCGGGCTCCGTCGTTGCGACGATGTTTGCTCCAGCGTCGGCGTGGAGCTTGTGAGGTAGTCCAAGAGCGGAATGCAGATTGTGGTCTGCATCGACGACATCTGGAAGACGGAATGTGTGCTGGGTTCGTGGTTCGTGGATGGAAGGTATGGTTTCCTCCTTCGGCGTCTTAGTCGTGATGGGGTGCCAGATCTGGAGTTCGATGACGTGTCCGGAGTGTTTTCCCGGTCTGATTCGTTCAACATCAATGGCTTCATTTTCGGTGAGCCACCTTGGAGGTCCGCAAAGCTGCATATCAGCGATGGAGCCGCGTCGAGCTCGGGTGAGGAGGTGATCCGTCATTCTTTTCTTCGATGGCTGCTGTGGTGGTGCCGGAGGCAGGTGACGGGCGTTAGTGTCAAGCTCAGAGATGTTCTGCTATCTTTTCAGTTTTGTCATGTCAGTTCTTACGTGACTTGTACTTTGTTCTATATGATATGAATGAGACATGTATTACCATGCAAAAAAAACCTCAAGAAAAAAAAAAGAAGAGAGATGTTGGAGCCTACACACCAGGACGCATCACCTTGGTTAGAAAAAAATAACTCATGAGTCCTTGCAAAAATCACTCTCATCTTCTCATGTTATGATAAGTGGCGCACTGTATGTGCGTCACTTGTCGCAACCTGATAGTTTTTCCTTTTTTTCATACATCCGTTTACTTAAAATGTTTTATCTCTTAAACTGTGTGTCTAAATCTCAAAATATTTTCACACCGTTGGATTCCTCGCGTCGAGATGTTCAAAACTAGATCCCATGTTAATAGGTTTTGATGAACTTTTTTTTCATTAAAAAACCGAATTAAAAAACCAAATCAGAAGAACAGGTTTTTTTCCTTTTCTGAAAGAGGCAAATCCGTGCCTCTCGCGAAATCACAACCGTGCCTCTTGTGGAATCACAACCGTGCCTCTCGCGGAAGCAAATCCATGCCTCTCGCAGAATGAAAAAACAAAAAACATGTTTTTCCGTTTTCAAGAAGGCACGGCCGTGCCTCTCGCCACAGCACAACCATGCCTCTCGCGGAAGAAAAAAACTGAGAACCTGTTTTTTTCGTTTCCGAGAGGCATATGCCTCTCGCAAAAGCAAAACCGTGCCTCTCACGGAAGCAAAACCTTACCTTTGACGGAAGAAAAAAAATAGAAAACGGAAGCAAAACCTTACCTTCCGAGAGGCATGATCGCGAAAGCAAAACCGTGCCTCTCTCGAAAGCAAAACCGCGCCTCTCATGGAAGAAAAAACAACAGAAAACACGTTTTTTCCGTTTTCGAGAGGCACAGTCGTGCCTCTCGCAAAACCGTGCCTCTCACGGAAGAATAAAAAAAGAAAACGTGTTTTTTGGGCGGGCAAAAAGAAAACCGTCAAGAAGCCACAAACGCATGCGGAAAAATAAAATAACAAAATTTGGATGAAGCGCTCAGAGCGGGACATGTGGCGGGCGGCTAAGAGCGCGCCAGGTGGTACTGATCGTTGTGGGACTCCCAAAAAAGTGCTTGTCAACTAGTTGCTCTCTTAATTCAATTTCTACTGGAGTCCAAGACGTCAGGGAATCCCTATTTGCCACTCGTTACAACAAGTTGTCAGGGCGACGGACGGAGAGATGAGAGATCGACGATCGTTTGGGATGGGCCGCCGCATTAAAAGTTTGATCGATTTATGATTTTGAAAACCTTTTAGGTCGAAAACACTAATTAAGGAGTACGTCTTTCAAAGATCACTCTCATCTTCCTAGGTTACCACAAGTGGCGTATATCATGTGCGTCATTTGTCGAAACCTGTGTGTTTTTCCTTTTTTCATAGATTCGTTTAGTTAAAATGTTTTATCTCTTAAACCTTGCATTCAAATCTCGAATTGTTTTCACCGTTGGATTTCTCGCGTTGAGATCTTCAAAACTAGATCGCATGTTGATTTGTTTTGACGAATTTTTTCACGAAAGAAACCAGACAAAAAATCAAACCAAGAGCACGTATTTTTTCTTTTCCGAAAGCCGTTGCGAAACCAAATCCGTGCCTCTCACGGAATCAAAACCTTGCCTCTTGTGGAAGAAAAAAAGTGTTATTTTTTTCTGTTTCTGAGAGACACGGCCACGAGAGGCACATCGCGAAATCAAAACCGTGTCTCGCATCACTCCCACCAACCCCTTGGCAAACCCTATATTACACTTGTGTGCGTCTTATAGACAACCTTTCGCTCAACCGCTACCAATCAAATTGGTACTTTTCCAAGACAACTTCACGCATTAACTCGTTCAAATTAAATCTAAGAAAATATCTATTGAATCCAAACTTAAATTTTAAGAAAATATTTAACTAATCCAAACTTTTCTTGCATTCCACTACACAAATCTTACCAAAGCATCAACTATAATCAAAGTTGGCCGGCCCATTTGACGCATGTGCCTGTGATTATTTTTGTTTGTTTTTATGTTTCGGTTTTTGGTTTCTTTTTTAAATTTCATTTTTCTGTGACCAATAGGTTGGTTTCTGCTTGGTCGCGTCGCCACCACTCCGGTTAAACTTGCCTCACTGATTTTGCCATCCCGCAAATTTATTTAAACTGGTCTTTAGCCCACTGATATATTTAATCCGGTTTTTATATGCCAAATTTAGTAATGTCATTATGAAAAGGGATCAATCACGGTAATCCCTAATCAATAATTAAAGACCAAATCTATGAAAAAAAATCAATGTTTGATAAGACAAAGGCACATTTATGGAAAGGAATCAATGTGAAATGCATTATGAATACATTCTTAAATTCCTTGATAAATAGTGTTTAACACTTGAAATTTTATTATGGTTGTCCGTATATCCATTCACATATCACTAGCATTTTTCGTTGAGAGAAAAAAATGAAGGAATAGAAGGAAAGTGATTTACCGGGAAAAAAGAAGTGGCCAAGGCAGCCTAGTGTGCAAGAAGATTTTGAATATGTATGCGAGATTCAATTAATGTTGAATTACTAAAATATATAAGCCCTGATTGCAACACACAAGCCATTAACTAGCATCAGCGATAGGTTACTTGAAGTGTAAGTATTACGTTTCGGTAGAACGGCTTAGCTGAATATATCATTGGCATGAGATTATGTGCGATGTCCACTTGTCCCATCAAAAAATATTTGGAAACATGTAGGGCTCCTAATTACATTATGCGACAGATGTGGATGGGGATCTGGATGGGGGTTGGGGTTGTTCTGCTCGGTTGTGGTTGTCTGAGCAAAATAATTTTCCTAATTTAGAAAATGTGTTAAATTGCATTTCATTAGAGATAGATTTGTAGCCAATTGCAGGAATGAGCAATTCATTTTTTTTCTTCATCAAGTCATACAATTTTTTTGTTAGGATAGAATGCTAAATGTGTTGCTTGGTTGGTTCAAGAGTTAATAACAAACACAGTGGCATATCAGTTGCATGCCCAAGAATGGACATCATATTTTTTTGGATGTACACGACATTTGACTGTGTTGTGTAATGGTTCGTTCATTAGTGTATGTAGTAGCGTTGAGTTGAATGGAAAACATAAAATAAAAATAAAAACCTAAATAAAAAGAATTGAATGGTAACACAAAAAGAAAACGGAAACACAAAATGAAGCACGACCCCTCCAAAACCCTAAACCCCAGCGCTTGGCAGCGCCTGACACGTGGCGGCCTTTAGTCCACCGGGACTAATGGTCCTCCTGCCTAAGCACTCTACAGCGGCCACGTGAAGCCCCTTTAATTCCGGTTCGTAAACTAAAAAGGGGGGCCGTTAGTCCCGGTTGCCCAACCAGAACTGAAAGCCCTTACGAACAGGATTAATATCCCGTTTTGTATTAATGGAAGACGAACTTAATCATTTGTTTGATTGTCAAAAACTCAAGATAGTGCTCGATCTAACTTTCATTTATTTAAGCATATCACGCCCGCTCTCACTCACGCGCACACCCGCGTACATTTAACGCGTCATTAACAAATCCAAATTAGCCTCAGTGGCAGGCCTCATCAGTCATCATGTCCACCGGAGGGAGCACTACTGATTACAAAAGTTAAGCGCCGCGTTGCTCCGGTCAGACAGAGTGAAAAAAGCGCTCGTGTCTTTTGAGTCACTGGCGCACTGACTAGTGCACCACTAACTATCAAAACAAAAACAAAACAATTTTTTTTACCAAAAATAAGCGTTTTTCGTCATTCAGAAAAAAATTGTGCGCCAACACGTAGGCGAACAAACGCGGAGAGTATACTTGACGCAAATTAGAGCATCCATCAGTGTGAAACGGCAGAAATTTAGCATCTTGGCTTAATAATACTCCCTCCATTCCTAAATACAGTACAGTATATGTCTTTTTAGATATTCCAATATGGATTGCAAAGGGAGCAAATAGATGAATCTACACTCTAAACTATGTCTATGTACATCCGTATGTAGTCCATATTAAAATCTCTAGAAAAACTATTTAGAAACGGAAGGAGTAACTAAGATAAGACTTTTGGGAAAGAGAGTCTTTAGCTATGCAAGTGGGTCGATTACGTGTTTTATTAGAGCGACTTGACAGAAAACTAATTTTTTTAATAATGGTTGGCCGATGCAATCAAGCAAGTAAGCTAGCTAGCGCTATAAGGCTGAGGGTAGCATCATTCAGCCTACGCCGCTTTCACATCCTTACACACAAGAAACTAACCGAGTGAACATCTGAGTTAGCACCACGCTGAACCATGGAGGCGGCTCTGGTGAGTGCGGCGACGGGTGCCTTGAAGCCTGTCCTCCGGAAGCTGGCCACCCTTTTGGGTGACAAGTACAAGCATTTCAAAGGCGTGCGTGGCGAAATCAAATCGCTCAGCAGCGAACTCGCTGCCATGGAGGCGTTTCTTCTCAAGATGTCAGAGGAGGAAGATCCTGACGTTCAGGATAAGGTATGGATGAATGAGGTCCGGGAGCTCTCCTATGACATGGAGGACTCCATCGATGACTTCATGCAAAGTGTGGGCAGCGAAGATTCAAAGCCAGATGGTTTCTTGGAAAAGATGAAGAGCTCGTTGGGGAAGATGAAGGCTCGTCACCGGATCGGCAATGAGATCCAAGATTTGAAGAAACAGATCGTAGAGGTGGCGGAGAGGAATGAAAGGTACAAGGCCCGTGACGGAAAGGTACAAGGCTCTAGGAATGAAAGGTACCAGGCCAAGAATTCAACCATTGATCCTAGAGCTCTTGTTATCTTTCAGCATGCCTCCGAGCTTGTCGGAATTGATAAACCCAAGGCTGAGGTAATTAAACTGTTGACTAACGGTGGGTCAACACAAGAGCAACCGAAGCTGGTCTCTATCGTAGGATCCGGTGGGATGGGCAAAACAACTCTTGCATATCAAGTGTATAAAGACCTCAAAGGAGAGTTCAAATGTCGGGCCTTCTTATCCGTGTCGAGAAATCCGGACATGATGAATATTATGAGAACTATTTTTAGTGAAGTTAGTGGGAAAGATTATGCTAACACTGAATCAGGGAGTATACAACAACTCATTAGCAAGATCGCCGATTTCTTGGAAGACAAAAGGTACAATTTCTATTTTGACTTCTCATCCTCAAGTATGTAGTTAATAAAGTTATTGAGATATTTCACATCAAAAACATCTTGTATTTTTGAATAATAAAATTTACCTCCGTATGGTTCTATGTCCATTCTATTTATCGTTTGGTACAAAAAGTAATGATCTAATGTTTGTACTCAAGTGCATGTTGATCCCAAGTAAATAAAAATGGAGAGAGGACCCAAAACTACAAATCTTACCAGCCCCGTCCGTGATTTATGTCCTTTTGTTCACCTATGGTATTAAAAGATAGTTAAGGCATAACTACTCCCATCATCGAGCATATTACATAGCTTTAGAGTAACTAAATAATAGGGGGCTTATAGTCGGGGAATGCATGGACCTCTCGGATGCCACACACCCCTATATGAACATAGCATTAAAAATACCAGGAAATTTTAGAAAATCTATTTTTTTTGGGAATCAAACCCATGTGTCCATTGTACACGCGTGTTCAGTTTCGTGGGAAATGGGTGCCCGTGATATCCGTAATGTAAAAAATACGGTTCGACATACGATCCATCTAAATAGTTTCTTCTGTACATAGGAATTTTTTGAATTTTTTACCAACAATACCACAACCACCCATTCCCCACGAAAATGAACATGGGTGTACAATGGGCACCAAGGTTTAATATCTCATTTTCACAATTTTTTAAATTTTATGGTATCTTTTTAATATTATATTCATGAAGGGTGTGCAGCACCTGAGAGCCACAAACCCTCGTCCGCTTATACATGGGTGTACACGACACTATTGTCTATATCTAGGAAAGTGGACTCTCCTGCAAGAGTCTACCTCTACAAGTGCTTCAAGGCGAATAAATATATAACACCCAATCTCATCACATAGGACGGTTGGCTCTATTATTATCGAGCCTACCTCACCCTAAAAGTTTATTGAATCATGTGCTACATGTGGCTATAAATCTACTGGCTATTTCTCTTATTTCTCCTCCAACACGACACAAATATGATGTTGCGCCTTCTATAGGATGTTCACATGATTTATTATACTCACTTTGGTGTCACAAAAGTTTTATGGCCATTCTATTTTTCATCAGGTAGTACAAGAAGCAATGGTAAATAATTTGTAGTCAAGTTCATGTTGTTGCCAAGTAAATAAAAATGAGAGAGAACCAAAAACCACATATCTTACAAACGTTCGCCCATGATTTATGTCCTTTTTGTTTATCTTTGCTTTCATAGCATCTTTAAGACATAGCTACTCCTATCATTGAGAGACTTAGAGCAACTATAACAGGGGGCTTATAGTCCGCTTACATGATACTATTGCCTATATGGACGAGAGTGGACCCTCTCGCAAGTGCCTACCTCTACATGTGTTCTAAGGCAAATATAACACTAATAAATATCATCATATGTATTATGAGAAATGATAATAATAGAGCCAATTTCTGGCTATATTTTATTAGCATGTCATCTGTGGGTCTAATAACCCACATATATAATAGTTAGCTATAAACACACACTACCCCATAAATATCTAGCCTACCACACTCCAAAAGTCTCTTGGATCCCGTGCTGCAACTGGCTATAAATTTACAATTTATATCATTACCACACTGATATCAACCATGTATCTGTGTGCAGGTATTTTGTTGTTCTTGACGATATATGGGACGTAGATACATGGCATGTTCTTAAGCTTGCACTTCCTGTGACTAGTTCTGGCAGTATCATAATCACCACTACTCGTATAAATGATGTAGCCGAATCATGCCGTTCAACACCATTCAATGGAGATATTTATTGCATAAGGCCTCTTGATATGGTGCACTCTAGGCAGTTATTTTACGCAAGATTATTCAACTCCAAAGAAAAGTGCCCATCGTACCTTAAAAAGGTTTCCGAACATATTTTGAAAAAATGTGCTGGGTTGCCTTTGGCAATCATTGCTATATCTGGTTTGTTGGCTAATACTGAAAGGACAGAGGGTCCATGGAAACAAGTTGAAGATTCGATTGGTCGAGCACTTGAAAGAAATCCCAGTGTTGAAGGAATGATGAAGATATTGTCACTTAGTTACTTTGAACTGCCTGCTCATCTGAAATCTTGTCTCTTATGTTTGAGTGTATTCCCTGAAGACTCTATTATTAAGAAGAACATTGTGATACGTAGGTGGATTGCTGAAAGGTTAATTCATACAGAAGCCGGATATAGCACAACATATGAATTTGGAGAAAGGTGTTTTAATGAGCTCATCAACAGGAGTTTGATCCAACCAGCGAAGATGGACATATTTGATAGGGTCAATAGTTGCCGACTTCATGACACAATTCTTGATTTCATCATATCCAAAACTATAGAAGAAAACTTTGTTACTTTGGTAGGTGTTCCTAGTTTAACTGTTGGAACACAAAGCAAAGTTCGTCGGATCTCCCTGCAAGCCGGCAAGCAACAAGAACTGATAGTGCCAAGAGGCTTTGTGTTGTCTCATGTCCGATCACTTGATGTGTTCGGGACATCGGTGAAAATCCCTTCAATGGATAAGTTCATGCATTTGCGTTTTCTTGACTTTAGAGGATGCAAACAGCTGGAGAACCACCATATTGAAAATATAGGGATGTTGTTTTTGCTGAGGTACCTGAGCCTCCATGGAGCGAAGAAAGTAAATAAGCTCCCAGAACAAATCGGACATCTATGGTGCTTAGAGGTATTGGACTTAAGAGACACCTCTGTTTATGAGTTACCAGCATCTATTGCTAATCTCAAGAGATTGGTGCACCTATTTATCACGAACATTGTTACACTTCCTTATGGAATTTCTAAGTTGCAAGCACTGGAAAAATTGAAGTATGTCGGCGTGTGTAGGCAGTCATTCCTACAAGAACTTGTGCAGCTGCAGAGTCTGAAGGTATTGCAACTTGATTTTAAAGAACCTGTTTCTACTGACCAATTGAACACTGAAAGAAAGAAAGCTATTATTGGTGCTTCCCTTAAAAAACTAGGGAACCTTCTGTCTCTAACTGTTTGCTATGGCCCTGAATTAGTAGAGAAATCTCTGTGCCCTATGCCACTTAGCCTCCAGAAGCTTATACTTTGGTCTTCGATTATTCCCCATGTTCCAAAGTGGATGGGCTCCCTTATCAACCTCCAGGAATTACGCCTTGAATTGGCCGGAGCTGAGCAGGAAGATTTCTATATCCTTGGAGGCTTACCTGTTCTGCGTTATCTGGTTCTGGAAATTGATGATCGTGAAATTAGAAATAGTACTCCTTTAATAATAATCTGTGGTGAAGTTGGATTCCCATACTTGAGGAAATTTCGTTATTATAGTCCGTTTGCTGGGATGAATCTGACGTTTGCGGATGGAGCCATGCCTAAGGTAGATGAACTCTTAATAGAATTTAACGCAGCAAAAACTCGGAATTGGGGTGGATCTTTTTTGATCAGTAGTACTAGTGGTTTTGATCTCGGAATAAAAAAGCTCCCCTGCCTCGTCAAAATCAGATGTGTACTACGCGGATACGATATTAGCAGAGTTGAGGCTGCAAAGGCTGCCATTCGGGAAGAAGCCAACGCACATCCCAACCGCCCTAGTTTATCGTTCGGCTGATAATGCGTTGCCGGAATCGAGGTACTAACTTTTCCTCCCATGAAAGAGCATGTACATTAATCCACAAGATGTATGTATCTCTCTCATTGCCTCACATGATCATTCTTCGTCTGTCTTTTTCAGCAATTAGACTGCAACTCCAAAGGTTCATAATCACTGGATTTCTGAGATCGAAACATTCATCATTCTCTGAGAGGAAACTGTCGATGGTGAAGAAGCGGGAGGAGAGCCAGAAGAGCAAAGCCAACAGCAGGTGGCCCAAACTCAACTCAACTTTGCATAAATGAATCCTCTTCTATGCATGGTTGTTTGGCCAATCTTCTGGTTTCAGGACGTTAACTGAACATAATTGGAAAGATGTGCTTCAGGGCCGAGCAGAAGAAGTCGTCGAAGCTGTCGTGTCATGGGAGGACACCAAGCAGAAGGCCGCCCCTCACGTGAAGCTCTGAACACAAGACAAGAGGCCTCGACTCTGAATCAATCTGGAACTTGCCTAGTTGCCTTCCTGGCGGATCCTTTAGTTGCAAAGTGCAGATTCAGAGGATCACGTCAGATTCAGAGGATGACGTCAGCATGGTGACAAAATCATGGTAAAACATGGAAATTGTGCACACAGACATGAAAATAAGCATATATAACTTGTCACCATACTAATTTACTCTATGTACTGTTCTTCGTCAGAACTGCAGGAGGAACTTGAGAAAAAGGCAGAGTAGGCGAAGAAGACGCGGCGGAACCAGGTCGTGACGATTCAGAATAAGGGGCAGAGGAGCGGAGAGTTGCCGCCGTGGAGATGATCAGGTGCCGGGAGTCGACCACGGCCAGGCACAGGGCCAAACTCCAAAGGGACCACGCCCACCGCCACAGGAAAAATGCTCTGCTGCTTCGAATTCGGCTGAGCAACCAACGCACGCATAGATTACGACCTGATGTTGTCAACTATAGTAGCTCGCGCGCAGAAGATGTGATCTGCAATGTCCGAAAGAGAAACCAGATGTGCACTTGCTTTACTATTCGTTTTGAACATCGATCATAAGCGTCGATCGTGGATGCATTATATCCAGGAGGGAGATTTCTAATTTTTTTTTAACTCTGCTTATACATTGTTTAGAGTAATTATTACCCCTTTAAACATGTTGAGTATAAGATTATTAGAAAGTATAGGATAGACTAGGATTTGGTCCTGCTTTGTCTTGTACTCCAAGTTGATCTTTGTACTTCTATATATATGCCCATGAGGCTCAAGCAATAAAACAAACTATTCCATCAATCCTTTCTCTCCCTTCAACATGGTATCTATCGCAAGTCGATCCTAAACCCTAGCCACCGCCGCTTCCGCACCTGCGCGCCGCCCCGGGACGGTCGGCCTCCATGACCGCCGCCGAGGGCCGCGCCACCCGTACCTAGGGTTCGTCCGCTGGTCGTGTTGACTGGCTGCCCTAAAGAGTCTTTTCCCCGAGCCTTTGCTCCGAGCTTTTCTCTCTCCCGCCGGTCACCTTGATCACGCGGTTTCTTTTTGGTTTTCCGATCTATTCTTGATCGGTTTGCGTCGCCCACCGCCGCCGTCGACCCCGAGCGCCTCTACTCCGACCCCGGCGCGACCAACCGGCCTCTCCTCCGACCCAACGGCCACGCGCGCCGAGGCGGCCCTTTGCTGCCGCCGTTCGCGCGCTGGTCAGCCCGTCGATCTACGCTGGCCATCACCGCCCTGCTCCGACCGGGACTCCTGCATCACCCGACCCGGCGGCCTCGTGCCATGCGGCAGCCAATCATAGCCGCCCTGCCGCCCGCCGTCGCCGGCTTCATCTCGGACACCGCCGCCACCCCGTCTCCACCAAGCGGCGTCCTCGACCTTGCGCGCGATCGGATTGATCACCCGCCTGCCGCCGCGATCCGCCTCATCTACGCCGTGCGATCGACCTGGCCCGTCGGTTGCGCGCGCCTCCGCAGGTCCCGTGAAGATCGTCCCCGAGTTCAGCGTGTCCCTCCACCAATCGAGCAACGGGCTGCCGCTGCGTCGCCCCGTCGGGCCGCAGCGCCGCCGCCCCGTGGTTGTATCCACTCGTGCGTCGCCACTTCGTCGCTCCTTTGGGCCGTTGTGCCATGATACGTGGTCCCCGCCGCCGCCCTGAGGCCGTCCCCGCAGTTGCACCGACTCGCGAACCGCCGTTGCGTCGCCCCTTCGGTTCGCAGCATCGCGGCCCGCGGTCCCCGTCGTCGCCCCGACCCTCCTGCCGCCGTTGCGTCGCCCCTTCGGGCTGTAGCGCCGCGGCCTGCGATCCACTCTGCCGTCACCATGCGTCGACCTCCCGTGGAATGCGCCGCGCCGTCTCCCTTGACACGGGAACGCCACCGTCCGCGCCGGTCTTCGTCAAGCTGTCAGGGTTCTTCACCTATTTCGAGCATCGCCGCCGCACTTTTAACCTAGCCGCCGCCGCCGCCGCCCGTCCACCTCCTTCATCTTCATCCAGCACCAGCCCGTCGCCAGCGTCGCCGTCATCTACCCCGACCACTTCGTCTACTCCGACAACCGCGGGCGACATCGGCCTCGCGCCGATTGGCGCCGCAACCGTCGTCGAGTTCTTCTCTGCTGGCCCCTCCGACTTCTTCGACATGGCATACGGCTCGTGCAAGTCTCTCGTCTACGCATGCCCGGTGCTGGCAACACCGATGCGTGCCTTCGTCCACGATGTGTCCCCAGGCCTGGCAAGCCTGGTGCGGCGCTTCGTCAACTTCGTCTTCGTCCGTCTACGCATGCCCGGTACTAGCAACACCGGTGCGTGCCTTCGTCTACGATGTGTCCCTGGGCTTGGCAAACCCGGCGCGACGCATCGTCAACAACATCTCCTCTCCGGTGCACCACAACTTCGACACCACTGCGCCCATGCTAACTCGGCGCCCCCTTGCGCCCGCGGCTCCACGGCGACTTCCTTGACACCGGCCACCCCGACTCGACATCGACCATGGCATTCTTCGCACGGCTACCTCGACCACTACTCCACCACACACGCTCTCGGCTACATCGACAAACGGCACAAAGGGCTACCGCCTGCTTGAGCAACCTCGTCGGTTTCCACTCGAGTCACGATTTCTGCGATGCATCGATCGTTACGACTGTGGGGGGTGTCCGTCGGCTTGCCTTCGGATTCTTCTCTAGTCTCACCGTCTACGTCGCTACCGTTGTGACTGCGGGGGATGTTGAGTATAAGATTATTAGGAAGTATAGGATAGACTAGGATTTGGTCCTGCCTTGTCATGTACTCCAAGTTGGTCTTTGTACTCCTATATATAAGCCCACGAGGCTCAAGCAATAAAACAAACTATTCCATCAATCCTTTCTCTCCCTTCAACAAAACAGTTTTCATCCGGATTACCCGTGTTGTTTGCACTCATCCCATCTTAATTTGCAAACAAAGCACCAAAAACAAGAACAAACATGGGTTGCTTGATTATTCAGTCTAACTAAACACGGCACACCTCACCTGATACGCCAACTGAGACCAATTAATGGACACGAGCTGTGCACTATGGTGCAGCCATGCTAAGATGGATTATCGATCTCTCCTGTATACTACCACATCTGAAATCCAAACAAAAGGACGTGTGGTAGCATCTGAACGACGGTCGACAGTCGGCTCAATGTACACCACAAGCCCATCGATGAAACACTAGAAAGAAGCCATCGTACTAGTGGTAAACAATAGAGAAGTCACAACTGTGTGTGATAGACCCCTCTCATTGCAAAACTCTGTGCGATCTTCATTTTCAAGCATGTGGAATGGATCTTCCTGTACTAGTGAGAGACTGCTGCCATCGTCCCGATGAATCACTCCCTCGCCGGCACACACACACACACACGAACTGCTCGGTTAGGGGAGAAAACAGAGCAGCGGTTCAGCACAAACAGAGGAACACACATAGGTTTCAAGCAACCAATGCCTTCTTTTTCTTTCTTTTTCTAACTGGGTACAGCCCTCTTATTACATGGTTAAAACCAAGTCGGCTCTAGCTGTCTTACACATTTAACCGACATAAAAATTCACCGAATGCTAGAGGCAATCTACACATGATCAATACGTTAATTCAACCATGCAAAGACAGACTGCCCAAGGATGAAACAAATCAATAACAAATTAAGATGGCGGCAAAGATACATCACTGATCATCACATGATCAAAGAATTTGATGCGCCATGTTCCTGTCATCGTGGATCAGCACATCACCAGACCGAACCAATCAAACTTCATTATCTCAGGATTACTATTGAATGTGGATTCCTTCGGAAATATTCCTATATGATTCAATCCTATGAATCAAACGACCAATGAAGAAAAAAATCTCCCAATAATTCAAACCCTTCAAAAATCCTATGAAAATTCTTCGAAACAAAGATGCCCTTAATGGTTTAGTGGGTGACTCATAATTTGGTGTGGCAACATTTGCACCAGGTAGCAAATCTTGTGTTTCATGCTCGCACCAAGTATGTTGGCCTGGATTATGACTTTGTGAGGGAAAGGGTTTCTAAGAACCTTCTTGACAGTCAGTTCATTCCTTCTAAGGTCATGTTGTAAATCGCTTCACGAAAGCCTTATCATAAGAATCTAAAAATAGTTCAAGTGTGATCTCAACTTATCCAAGTTGTGAGCTAGAGAGGTTATTGTAACATGCTAGAAAATTATGTACTTCTTGATGTACACAGGTGGTTACTGGTTAGAGATGAAATAAAATTGTGTTCTTATTAGACCAAAGGCTTGTTGATCAAGATTGTAAGAAACATAAACTTTGCAAGCTAGCCGAGTCTAATGCTCCCTATTGATAAACAGCCACATGATCTCTACGGAGGTTGTAACACCTCAACCTAGCACCAAAGTTTACAGTGACACCCGCAACTTGGACACTGATGACTCGTGCCTTGCTGTACGACCGCTCACCACGAGAGTATACCCATTCAGTACCAACCCATTGAGGGCGTCCTCGGCATCGCCCGACCTTTCCATTGTCACCATTGCCATGGTAACACATCCTGCCCCAGGAGAGGTCACCTTGGCGGTCGAAACTTTGCCATGCTTGCTGAAGAAGCGGCGCAACAAGGAGCTATCCATGCAAGCACACCGGGAGGCAGGTTTTGCACCACGAAGCTGAAGGACTCCTTGGACTGTTCTGGTCGTTTCTCCTTCCGGATAGATCTACTTCCTATTGTTGGATGATATGCCTTTGGAGCCTCCGGCCATTCTTTAATTACCTTAGGAAAAAAGCAAGGTTGGTTATGGACCATGACGGTTATGATGCCAAACACACACACATGCACGCAAGTATGCCTACATAAGTGAGTCAAAGTTCATCAAATCATCATTTATGAAGTATACGATATGATCTTCTAGTTGTTGTTGAAAATAGTAAATTTATATTTCAAAAAGGGAACAAATATATAGGACTAGCTTCTTTATTTTTTGAAAGGGAGGTTAAAACCCCTCTGCGTGATGCACAGAACAATCTTTATTAAAGTTGATTTAAAGGCAGCAAGACTAAATTCAACAACAAGTAGAGCACAAAACATGAACAACTATGACAGACCCGCATTACAAGATGTGAAATTAGCATCAATAACTAAGTTCTTTGGCATCCATGCCTTCAAGAAGGGATAAAATCCGTCGCACTGCTGCGTCAAATATGACTACCTTATGATGGCAACGCACGTCAACCTTACAAAGTATGCATGCCATGTTAGTACTTCTCATGTAGTCTTAAGCTCCGTGTACCGTAGAATTAGCGCTCTCCAAAATATGGTGCAATGTGGTATCAAAGGAACTATCTGGTCTCATCAATGTCATCCCCTTCGGCGAGCTTCTGGCTCAGGCTCGATGGAGACGCCGTGGCCGGCCAAGTCGTCTCTCTCTCTTCCTCTGCTGATATCTCTCTGGCACCGCTAATTGTCCGGATGTATGAGAAATACAACCTCTATTTCTATCTTAATATAAGATGTTTTCCAGTTCAATTTTGAAATTGAACTTCCAACAGAGGTAGTAGTAAGCATCGGTTCCGAAATATTAATTTTCTGGTGATGGGTTGATTAACTTGCAAGTGAGTAGTGATCACCCAATATACGTGATGAGATTGTACAATAATGGTGGAGGCTTCAAGTTGAACAAATGGTGAGCTTGGGCTGTACATACCTTAACTGGAGCAATGCGAGGCCAGGGCACGAGCCACATACCCGCGTCATTTTTATGGCTGCTCCATTTGTGCGGTAGGTATTCCATGAACTTGTTTTTGTCGTTGATGAGGTTGTACCTTAAGACGCCAAGCGGCGATGACATCGAGGAGCCGTGTTCTCTTGACCACCGTAAGAAGAAGTAAACGCACCCGGCAATTACGTTGTCCTCCCTGCCACAAAATCTCGCAGCGTCCACTGCAAAGCTGCTTGGGAACCCTAGAAACATGACACGATCTGCGAAGCTCAAGCCGTCCCTCCTTGCCCACCGCACAGCCAGTTTGAGCACCTGGCTGCTAGTGCTCTGACGCTTTGAGAACCGGTAGTTGGGCGAACGGACCAGGACAGACACTTGCAACAACTCGCCATGGGACTCTAGGACGTGGCTAGAGTCAAGACGCCAATCCAAGGCCATGAACCCGTGGAATCGCCATGACGCAGCACACATCTCGTCGTTCTCAATGACACTAGCATGGAAGCCGCCGGCCCTCGTGGGCACTAGGAGGTAACAGATATCCTCGTGATCTTGCCATCATGGTACAAGGCGAAGCAATGATTGTTTTCGAACGATATGTTGTTCCTCCCCAGCCTGAACCCTCTCTCGACGACTGTCCATGCAGTATGGCCGGGACTGAGGATGGCCGCTCGGAGGTTGGTGGACGTCGTTCCTTGCTGATGGTTGTCGTCAGATTTGGAAAAATTGTAGAGGAAGACAGTGCCGTCGCCGTAGACGATGCCGCGGGATTTATACCTCATCTTCCGCTTATCGCCGTGCGGGAAGAGCGGCAGGGGGATGGCCTCCCCGGTGAGATGGTCAACGAGCCTAGGCCCGTCCCGTGTGCTGAAGAACCAGTCCGCCGTGCCGTCGGCTCGCGCCACCCACCCGAGCTTGTGGAGGGTCGCGGGTACCTCGGCATGGTAGCTTGTCTTGGAGAAGACACAGCGGAGCCTGATAACGGAGAAGCGGCGACCCGACGGCTGTTAGAAATTCGCTCACAGGATCGATCACATAAAATTGCACGAACGCACGCGCACACAAAATTGATGGCCAAAGGCACGTGTCGTGCCTTGTTCTTCTCCTCTTTATTGATTTTCTGGTTTTCCCTCTGTGTTTCACGGTGTTACAAAACTCACGCAACGCTGCATATATATATATGCATCAACCTGGACGCCTGACAAGGCTAGACTAGCCGACTCCAAACACCAATCCTAAACCTACTTTATCTAGGACACGGCCTAGCGCAACTCCATTGGAAACCCACTAGTACACAGACTAGCGCTCAACCTTGTACACGGACAGGAACGAAACCTTGCCTAAACTAATCACCGGCGACCCTGATCACACTACTAATCCTAACCATAACTTGGACATGTTTGGATTATTCCAACATTCACCCCCTAATCGAAACATCATACTCTTCACACGAACGAGACACGCAGATGATCACCTGTTCATCATGTCATGTTGGCTGCCTCCGGTGACGCAATTTACCGGACCGCAACTTCTCTGGCAACAATGACCACCATTTCAACATCATCTTTTTTTTTTCTGCCGACTTGTAGACTGAAACCAACGATCATCCAGACTACCAGCCACGCTGCCACATCTTAGCGTGCTACATGCAGACTAAACGCATAGCCTCATGCAGGAACTCGACTTAACTGGTCCGCGTCCATCTTCTCGTTGATCTTCATCTTTACATCGATTTCTTGCACACGGGGAGACACATCTATTCACCCGTCACATCTTTTTCCTTTGTCGTTGGTGATGCAACTTACCAAACGACACCTCCTATCCAGCAGCAACACAACTCGTCATATAGGTGCAACTCATCTTCACCGTATATGAACTCGCTGGAACTCCACCACCACGAACGGAAACGCAAGGCACACATTCCTTTTTCCGCCTGCTCTCGCTCGCAATTCTCCTCCGCCAGTGACGCATCTCAACTGCAGCAGAAGATTCACACACCTGAGCTCTTGGACGCACCTTACAAGAACTCATGTGCACACCTTGATGACGGCTCGCAACTTTGCCATCTCCACCTTGCTCCCTCCAACGATGATCTCGATGATTACCTTGGTGTCGCAACTTCGGCACCTCCATAACCATCAACGATCACCAACGCCTTGCCGATGACAGCCCTGTCGCCTCACTTACGACAGCGTCATCGCCGCCTTCTTGTCGCCGCTCCGCCGAACGACAACTGCCCGATCCTCCTTGTCGCCGCTCGAACGACAATTGCCTGCTCCTCCTCGTCGCTGCATCCCAGTGACTATATCGCCTGCTCCTCGTTGTCGCTACACCAGCGACTGTATCGCCCGCACCTCTTTGTCGCTACACCAGCGACTGTATTGCCCGCCCCGAGGCGCTAGCAGGGTTGTCACCCCGGGGCAAGCGCAGCTTCACTCGAACCTTGCTCTGATACCAATTGTTGGAAATTCGCCCACAGGATCGATCACATAAAATTGCACGAACGCACGCGCACACAAAATTGATGGCCAAAGGCACGTGTCGTGCCTTGTTCTTCTCCTCTTTATTGATTTTCTGGTTTTTCCTATGTGTTTCACGGTGTTACAAAACTCACGCAACGCTGCATATATATATGCATCAACCTGGACGCGTGACAAGGCTAGACTAGCCGACTCCAAACACCAATCCTAAACCTACTTTATCTAGGACACGGCCTAGCGCAACTCCATTGGAAACCCACTAGTACACAGACTAGCGCTCAACCTTGTACACGGACAGGAACGAAACCTTGCCTAAACTAATCACCGGCGACCCTGATCACACTACTAATCCTAACCATAACTTGGACATGTTTGGATTATTCCAACAACGGCGGGGCGACGAGCCAGGGCAAGAATTCTGGGCGGAGCGATGCCGTCTTGGGCAGCGACTCCCGCCATGATGTGCAGACGGCGTGGACGCGGATAAAGTCGGTGGGATCGTGCAGGCTGCCGGAGACGACAGCGAGCAGCTCCACCGGGAGGTCCGCCCACGGTCGCGGCGGCGCAGGCGTGTTTAGACGGGTTGAGTTGCTCGATCGGTCTGGTTGTACGTGAGAAAGATCGATCCGGGCGTGGCTGCTAGTGCTAGGGTTTCTAATGAGACGCGGCCTTGCATGGCTGCATGCACGCAGATGCTGGCCGTTGATTTTATATTATTTTTGACATGCTGGCCGTTGATGTTTGGATATCGATGGATCTGCTGCGCCGTCAGAAAAATCTAAGACTCACGCACAGCGGCTATAGTTTATATATATTTTTAAGACAACTCATACATATGTACATACATTCACCTCTATGAGCATCTTCGGAAGACTGAGTCTGGCACATCATTTTGAGATTGACCAAGATGTTATAGATGCCTTCATAGTCGACCGAACATCTCCTCACACTAAACACACATCGCGGGAAGACCTGAAATAAACGCAGGAAAATACAAGCACCGATATTAAGTCCAGGACTTGAACTCTAGTGGGATACCACTGTTCTAACCATCCAACCACAGGTTGGTTCTCCACAAATTATGTAACCTGATGCGGCGAGTGGGGTGGGCAGAGCTGTTGCTGCCACGGCCGTCAGTATGCTGCGTAGCGACCGTCGGCGTTGATGATGATGCGATGCTGCGAGGTCGTCGGAGTTTCTATGACGGGCGGCGTTGCCGCGAGCCAATACTACGAGGCCGCCGGAGTTGCTTCAACAAGGGGCGTTGCCGCGAGCCGATGCTGCAAGGCCGCCGGAGTTGCTTCAATGGGCTGCGTTGCAATGAGCCAATGATGTGAGGCCGTCATAGTTGTTTTGACGGGCGGCGTTGCCACAAGCCGATGCTGCAAGGCCGCCGGAGTTGCTTCGATGGGCTGCGTTGCAATGAACCAATGATGTGAGGTCGTCGTAGTTGTTTGACGGGCTGCGTTGCCACGAGCCGATGCTGCAAGGCCGCCGGAGTTGCTTCGATGGGCTGCGTTGCAATGAGATAATGATGTGAGGCCGTCGTAGTTGTTTTGACGGGCCGGTGTTGCTGCGAGCACAGTGTAGCTGGTGGTTGATGTCGCTGACACTGCAACTGCAGAGCATGTCACGAGCCGCAACCAGTACTGCAACCACACAACTCGCTGGCACCGCAGCCGTGGCTCCTTTTCCGATGAACCATCTGAATCATTGTTGCCTACGAAACAATCACAAAAAATTGGTCATCCTTCATGGCATGGTTTCGAGCAGTATTTAGTAGTGACGGAAGGTCCTGAATATTGGCATGCAACTGGTCATCCTTCGTGGCGCGGTTTCGGGGAGAGGAGGGTGTTACTTTATTGGACGGCGTTTTTAGAGTCTATGGCAATGTCAAAAAAGCGTCTTATATTTGATATAGGCAGCCGCGAACTGCCATCCGGTTGTACGAGCCGAAAGAACAACCGCCTCTTGAGCCGTCTGATTATCCCGCGGCTAACTGTTAAATAGCTTCTTTCAATTCCAGCATGTTGCCGTTCTCACGCACGCAACAGGCAATACTGTTGCCCTCTTCCTCCCAGCACAACCCCTCCCCTCTCATGTCAACTCTCGTTGTACACTAGCATCACCGTCGGCGAGCGTGTGCTCGCCAGCACGATCCCTGTAGCACATCACCGGCTACCGTCGTTGCACCCCTCGCAGCACCGTTGCATCCAGCTCCTACGCTCCCTCGCGACATCGCCTCTTTCGCAGCATGGCTTGTCGCCCTAGCCGTCCCACGACCTTCTTGATCGTGTTGCAGCACTGATGGCTGATGCGACCACCCTGCTGTAGCATGACCCACATAGGTAGATGGAATAATTCAATATGAGTTCTTCGATTCATCGGATTTAGATGAAGAAGGTGAAATGATCATGAACATCCAACAGAAAATGAACCAGGAGGTGGATCACATTCTGAACTTCAAGGGCTCGATCAAAGGGATAAGAGTTCTTAACCGAGATAGGGTCTCTGGAGCATGGCTAATCTACAATGACTACTTTGCTCCCGACCCAACTTTCCCTGATGGACCTTGGTATCGTCGATGGTTTCTATGCGCAAACAATTGTTCTTGCGCGTGGTGAAGAGAGTGGAGGCAGCTAAGAAGGATCTGAAGAGGGCATTTGAAGTGTTACAAACTCGTTGGGAATTGTTCATGGAGTTGTAATGATGTGGGAATGAAGACTTTGTGTCAGGTGATGAAATGTTCTGTCATTTTGGCAAATATTATTTTCGAGGGCAAGGATGATGGGGTAGCGATTTTGACATGTGTGGAGAACAAGCCCACATCCCGAAACAATAAGATGCAGATCGACTTATAAATTTTCTGCAGATCCATCAGAATGTTTGAGATCATCAGGTACACGCGAAGCTACTCAGTGATCTCGTGGAGCATACGTGGACACATAATGAAAACCAAAGAGTAATATTTGAATTGTGCACTTAAAATAAATTTTATGTTTGAACTATGTATTCTCGATACCAACAAATGTTATTTACGTGTGACATTCACATGTGCCATGTATAATGGATATGCATGAATTTGAGGGTTTGCATTTAGGGTATGTGGGTGCCGAGCATGACATATGAGAGGTTGTCCGGCGCTATCCGCGAACGTATAGACTGCCAGATTTACCAAGTCCGGTTGTGGATGCTCTAATGGACATACCTCATAGAGGATACGATCCACTGGTTTCAGATTTAGGAGCGGTTGTTGACTAATTCATCTGAACATGTACTTAGAAGAGCTGGCTTGCTATGCAGCTTTCGTGTAGTGTGGTGCAATAATACAGATACGTAATGCCCGTGTGTCTCGGGTGTCTTTTTGAATTGTTTGAATTGCTTACCACATACGTACCAGCCTTGTCTTGTTATTATTCAGAAGATAACACGTAGGTTGTGAACAGGTTTATGCAAATCGACACTGCTATCAAATACCACTGCAGTCAACAAAAGCAAAAGACTCGAGGATACATAATTGCATAGACATTGAGAGTAGGGGACGCCACGACACCGAGCTAGTTCACGCATGCAAACTCGACCTAAACAGAACACGTAACCTAACGGGGACGACAAACATGCACGGACTTCGGACTGGCTAGAGAAAGTGCATCGTCCGGCTCAGCGGCGCTCTGCCCCCGTCTACAGGCGCCGTTGGGGGCAAGCGGGCGCGAAGTGCCCCGGCTCACCGCAGAATTGGCAGGCGTCGTAGCCCCTAAACGCGACGTATGGGTCGTCGCGGCCTCCGGTGCGTGTGGGGCAGTCCTGGCGGCCAGCATGCCGCAGGTCTCGCACCGGATGTCGGCGGTCTCTTTGTTGGCGCAGTCCTTGTCTGCGTGGCCGGCGGCACCGCAGACGCCGCAGCGGGTGGAGCTGGCGGAGTCAAAGCCGGCGGGGGTGATGCAGAGGGCCTCGAAGTGGCCGTTGCCCCCGCACCGTGAGCACGGCGAGGCGGCACAGTGGTTCCTGCGGTGGGTGCGGGAACCGCAGGCGGAGCACTGGACGGACGACATGGGTGGGAGCGAGGAGGATGGAGGATGTGGAACGGAGGCGAAGGGTTCGAGAAAGCTATGGAGTTGAGCTGATGGAGGAAGGAAGGAAGAGTCAAGAGTGTTGTGTTCAGTCAAGTGGGTGCCCTTTTTATGCTCCTCGCGAAGCCCATGGATAGGGTCTCCTTCCTTCAATAATGCAGGGCCAAACAGGCAGCCAACGGGGTCCTCCGGACTGTCGCGGTAGCGATGCACGACGTGGCTAGGCAGAGCACAGAAAGCACCGGGGAGATCAGAAAGCAGTCTGGGCCAAAAACTCAAGACTGCATATCATATGTACTGGGTACAATACAATCACACATGCATGCATGCATGATGATATCTTGCCTGTCGTCACCAGATCAAATCCTTTGATTGGCCATGTACGGATGTACCGGCGACCTCACCATCAAACTCTATTAACTGCAATTTTCTTTTATTTCATTCCATGCATGCGTACATTTGTTTGTTGCCATACTATTGTTTACCAGACGTCACCTGGATTGGATCGACTGAGGCTCAATGATGTTATTTTAGTTTTTATAAACTTCTTGCTATGTGGATGAGTCAACACCAATGCATGCATGTACCACTTTCACGTGCTCCGGTCCACTCCAGTGCATCTCTACACATGCACGCATGATTCTTGGTCAAGCCTCGTCACCAGATCAAATCCTGCGATGCATATGATGCAAATAGCAGAGTGGCTAATACCACACAACAAGCACTAGATCCAATTGCATGTAATTACTAGTAGAAAAAGGGTCAAATGTGAGACATATTAGTCTTGGTTTGCATTTGAGCCGGCACTAATGTGACCGGTTCAAATGGCTAGGCGGGAGGGGATCTTTAGTACCGGTTCAGTGCGAACCTTTAATACCGGTTCATGCCACGAACCGGTACTAAAGATGCTGGGGCCCGGCCAACACCTTTAGTACCGGTTCATGGGACGAACCGAAAGTAAAGAGGTTGTGGCAGGCCGTTTTTAGTCCCACCTCGCTCCCCTAGCAAGATTTTTACCATCTTAAATATGTTACTTCTCAAACTATCATAAGCATTTGGTCTTCATTGAACTCTGTGTGTATAATTTGTGGACTCAATATGAGTCTTCACCGGTTTCTAAACCGTTGAGTACTCATATTGACAATTCAGATTGTACACAAAAAGATCATTTGAACTCCAGATTTTTTTGTGTTCAGTATGCAGCATTCAAAGCGACGTCATCAACTTCCAACACGTTCTGACATCATTTATTGTTTTTCAGTCATTTACCAATTTGTTTAGGGATCTAAATAACCGTGAAACAGTAAATCACAACAAAATGAACTCTGAAAATGTTAAAACTTGGCATGGTATCATCATTTCACCCGCATAGCATGTGCGAAAGAGTACAGAGTGTCACGGCAAAAACTGGACGCACTTCGTGTACAAACTGGACAATCTCTTTCAGAGTATCAAGGTTTCGGACGAGAACTCATCTGTTACACGGGCACTTCATTTTTTTTTAAACTTATTTGAACTCCAGACTTCTTTTGCATTCAGTATGCAGCATTTAAAGCGACGTCATCAATTTCCAACACGTTCTGACATCATTTGCTGTTTTCAGTCATTTACCAATTTGTTTAGAGAGCTAAATGACCGTGAAACAGTAAATCACAACAAAATAAACTCTGAAAATGTTGAAACTTGGCATGGTATCATCATTTCACCCGCATAGTATGTGCGAAAGAGTAGAGAGTGTCACGGCAAAAACTGGACGCACTTCGTGTACAAACTGGACAATCTCTTTCGGAGTATCAGGTTTTCGGACGAGAACTCATCTGTTACACGGGCACTTCATTTTTTAAAACTTATTTAAACTCCAGACTTTTTTTGCGTTCAGTATGCAACATTCAAAGTGACGTCATTAATTTCCAACACGTTCTGACATCATTTGCTGTTTTTCAGTCATTTACCAATTTGTTTAGAGAGCTAAATGACTGTGAAACAGTAAATCATAACAAAATGAACTCTAAAAATGTTGAAACTTGGCATGGTATCATCATTTCACCCGCATAGCATGTGCGAAAGAGTAGAGAGTGCCACGAAAAAACTGAACGCACTTCGTGTACAAACTGGACAATCTCTTTCGGAGTATCAATGTTTCGGACGAGAACTCATCTGTTACACGGGCACTTCATTTTTTAAACTTACTAGATGACCCGTTGCGTCCATGATGCAAAGGCCGAGAGCAAGCCAACTATTGAAAGAGTTTGCATCAAAATATGTAGACACGGAAGGAAACATATGAAATTAAATACATATTAATGATAGATAGATGGTTGCTGATGATACATGTTTTCTAAGAAGCTTACGAACGATCATTTACAATGTTATGAGCAAGGCATGTAGATAGGCGGAGCTACGTTAGACAGATGTATCGCTGGATGTTTAGAACGATTTCTTTGAGGCAGGTCTTCATAGCTTTCTTCATTGCCTACATTGCTTAGAGCAGAATTTCATTCGATGTCATCGTCCAGGCTCCAATAATACTTGTTTGTTTTCTGTATAACGACTTCTGATTTGAAACTTATATCATTAAGAAGATCAACAACATATCTTATCTGTGAGAAAATATGTTTCAGATTGTTGGTTTGGGTGTTGATCTTGCTGTGAAGTTTGTATCTATTATGCGGTAAAGTTCCTTCACTTCACCATCATGTGTCTATCTTGCTTGATTCAGGACTTTTAGAATATCTACATACCGTGCTCTCGCCCATTTCTCCATGACTCTAGATGGACCGTTGCGTCCATGGAGCAAAAAGCTAGAGGTAGCCGAGTATTCAAATAATACATATGAGATTGATTCAGGACCAACTTCAGGCGAAAGCGACGTGTGCTTTCATGTGCATCGGAGCATCCAGAAGCAGCTTTGTTAGATTCTAACCCAAGTATCCAAAATGATTGAATAGAAGGTCGAGTCAACTAATACCAATTTTAATAAAAACTAACATAATAAAATCAGAAAAGGCTAAAAAATGGCATAAAGCTATTTATAGAACAACACTTTTTCCCAGACCATTTTTTAAAACCTGTTCATAACATGAATTGCATGGTTCAACAACTCGATAAATGTCGAGCTACTTTCTTTGTAACCTTCTTCATCAATCAGATTTATGAATCTTAGTGAAAAGTAAAATTTGGACAATAAGGCACATCCATTTGGACAACAACGTTAAACATAACATGTGAAAAGTAACAAAGCAAGGACAAATTCTTCTGATCTTATTAGGATGGAAGAGCTATGATAAATAAATGCAGTTCATTACATTAGAACCTTTGTCTGGATGCATTTTCATCATAAAAACATGTGAAATAATAAGATCTATGCATACTGCATATATACTGAAATTTCGTAGTTATATTATGTAAGTAGATATTCTAAAAATTTAGAGCATGGTAATCCTGAGAAGCTTATGAAGGAGTAAAGGAGGAAGAGATATTCCAGCCAATTTCATTTGTTTTTATTTTCTTCCAGCCCTTTGCCACTTAGCAGTGGGCCTTCCAGGTCATGACAAAATGGCCTTATCACCATCTCGCAGGGACACGCCACACACGCCCGTGAACCCATGCTCCTTCACCTTATCTCTTACTCCAGCCCACTACCCTCACTTCATTTCCTCTTCTCCTGGATCCCCTTTCTCGTCTAGCTCACTGAGGGCGCAGGTCGCCGTTGCAACACCAGCGCAGGAATCGGGGGGATACGCTAGCCCTCAGTCCGGATCGAAGTCCATGCCTCCGGCTCCGACATGCATGCCAGCTGGAAACCGCCGTGAACCACCTTGTTTTCCGGTGCGTTCTTGCTCCTAGGTAGTTCCCTCCTTTAATGGTGATTCTGGGCACCGACGTGCAGCAGCCGCTTGGAACGAGTCCGTCTTCGTCGGTTTCGTCGACCGCCACTGCGGCGGCGCGGTCATCCTCCTCACTAAACAGCTCCAGGGACCTTGACGGGCTCTGTGTTGTCCGCATCTCCTCTGGACCAAGGACTCGAAGCCGCGGGTCCCTCCTTCTTCTTCCCTGACGTTGACCGCCATTGTCGCTGTACGGAGCTCGTTGCTCTGCTCCGTCCGACCTTGCCACTTACAGCATGGTGAGAAATCGCCTCTGCATGTTGCTAGCTGCATGCTGCTGATTTTGTTTGTTGTTTGCTGCCACTGGCTGCTTTGCTCCTGTCCCTTCTTTGCTGCTGGCTGCTTTGCTCCTGTCCCTTCTTTGCTGTTGGCTGCTTGTTGCTTGTTGTTGATGCTTGATAATGTTAGCCATGACCTGTCTGTAGATCATAGAAAGAGAGATTGATTTGCTATGAAAAAACATGGTCATATTCAACATTGTTTAATTTACTTGCTCGTCACACTGTCAGACAAAAGCTAGACTTCCCTGTGTATAAAAGCTTTCATTTTAACATTTGATTTATCAAGAAAATCACATAAAAATGCTCAACCCGTTGACTTGCAATATGTATACACACTCGTAAAGTATTTTCAGCATTGATCATCACCCGTTTAGAAAGACAAAGTAGCAGATAAAACAAACAGAGATTCGCGAAAAAAATAGATAAAACAAACAGCGAACCTTTGAATCAGAAAGTATGTAAATAAGCTAAAGTACGAAAGCAGCAGCTCCACTCCAGCATGATCAGTTAGATAGTACGTAGATAGATATTTCTGTGAGCACCTTGGTGATTGCAGATCTGTAGAGATTATATGCATAGTTAAAAAATCTGATTGCAGCTAATATGAGAGTGCATCATCTGGATACAGGCACGATATCACCAAACTATCCATCACTGAGAGCACACATATACATACATAATATTAGATGATAATAAATCGGCCTTAATTAAAGAAGCCGGAGAATACACCCCGCTTAATTAATCAAAAATAAAAGAGATGAGAATGAAACTATAAACCACATAGTATGAAAGAGCTTGATTGTTAATACTCGAAAGAACATCTATGTTTTTACTTTTTTTCATCTATGAAGAACTAATATAACATTATGAGTTGAAAAACTTATTTTGAAAAAAAACACATTCTAAACAACGTATCAGTGTAAGATCTCAGAGTTGAACTTGTAAAATACATCACAAAATCATTCTAGTTTGGTTTGGAGTAGTACTAAGCTTATATATGTTGGTTGCTCCTAGATCCCCTTTCTCGTACTACTCCGTATCCCCTTTCTAAGGAACAGACATATATAAGCTTAGTCAGTATTGTTGCTTAGAAATAAAGGAAGATGCACTTTAACTAAATGTCTTTAAATCTTTAAAAATTCATAACTTGCATTCTAGGACTCTAAGAAAATGTTATTCCCAATTCCAGTAGCTTCATTTTCAACTTTCTGGATGACATCGCATACAATTAATGCACTGTACACATTCTGGAAATTCATGAATATTGATTTTCCTCCGCTTGGTTCTTTTCCAGGGTTTCTTCATCGTTTCAATAGAGTCCGGCAATGAGGGGTATTACGAGTTCGATTCACAGCTTCATAAGGACGTTGACCAGGAAGGCAAGCATCATGACTTCCCTATCTTATGTTTTACTTATGTTGAAGGATTATACTATCTTGTTGCCCGTGTTGGTTACCATGTCGTACCTTTCTTTGCAATATCCATATATAATTCTTCATCTCCGGACCATTCCAGAACTCCTCGTGACGTCCGGGATATCATCCGGGACTCCGGACAACATTCAGTAACCACATACTATTTCCCATAACAACTCTAGCGTTACCGAACCTTAAGTGTGTAGACCCTACGGGTTTGGGAACCATGTAGACATGACCGAGACACCTCTCCGGTCAATAACTAATAGCGGGATCTGGATACCCATATTGGTTCCCACATGTTCCACGATGATCTCATCGGATGAACCACGATGTCGGGGATTCAATCAATCCCGTATGCAAAACCCTTTGTCTATCGGTATGTTACTTACCCGAGATTCGATCGTCGCTATCCCAACACTTTGTTCAATCTCGTTACCGGCAAGTCACTTTACTCGTACCGTAATGCATGATCCCGTGACCAACTACTTAGTCACACTGAGCTCATTATGATGATGCATTACCGAGAGGGCCCAGAGATACCTCTTCGTCATACGGAGTGACAAATCCCAGTCTCGATTCGTGCCAACCCAACAGATACTTTCGGAGATACCTGTAGTGCACCTTTATAATCACCCAGTTACGTTGTGACGTTTGATACACCCAAAGCACTCCTACGGTATCCGCGAGTTGCACAATCTCATGGTCTAAGGAAATGATACTTAACATTAGAAAAGCTCTAGCGAACGAACTACACGATCTTGTGCTATGCTTAGGATTGGGTGTTGTCCATCACATCATTCTCCTAATGATGTGATCCCGCTATCAACGACATCCAATGTCCATGGTCAGGAAACCATAACCATCTGTTGATCAACGAGCTAGTCAACTAGAGGCTCACTAGGGACATGTTGTAGTCTATGTATTCACACATGTATTATGGTTTCCGGTCAATACAATTATAGCATGAACAACAGGCAATTATCATGAACAAGGAAATATAATAATAACCATTTTATTATTGCCTCTAGGGCATATTTCCAACAGCTTGGTGCGAGGCGCTTCGAGATGCCGGGAGCGCAGTGGCACTTCGTCGGAGGGTGCAGCGATTGCCGGTGTTCCTTTTTCGTTGATCTGCCGGTGTTGGCATTCTTTTCTCTTTTATTTTATTTTGTTTTCTTTTGGGTTTATCTATGTTGCGACCCCAGCAAGCTGGATGTATCGGATGTTTGCTTTATAATATAAAGCGGGGGGAAACCCTTTTTCTTAATTCGGCAAACAAAATACACTTGGATTATACCATCTATGCCGAGTTCTAGACCAATAGAACTCGGCTTAGGTTTTGCCACGTGGCGGTAGCAGAGGGTGCAGTCTATTCAACCTTTTAGAGAGGCTTTCCCATTCAAAAAACAACTGGGGAACAGATTGGAAGACTATATGCCAGAGATAGATTCCCATTGGAGCTCATAACATTTCTAATTTTCTGCTCTTCCTCCTCTTCATTCATCTTGTAGTGTTGCGCCGGTGGAGATCAAACAGGAGGCCGGCAAAATGGAGGCAAGAATTTCCACAGCAGCTTTACAACATAAAAGAATGAATTTCGCTAAAAACAAAATAAATGACCCATATGAATTGATCGTAAGAAAATTAAAAATGGAATTGCATAGAATTGCCAAAATTGAGATTCTCCATGGAAGGAAGCCAGCATCTACAACTGGAAACCCCATATCCCCCCCCCCCAAACATTCGGGCGGCCTGCATGGTCACTGCTCGGACAGAAAATTGCCACCCAACCGGACCTGGAAAACGCAGCTCAAACGTCTGGGCTGACCGGACTCCCCCATACACAACCCATATGTGGGGTGGATATGGGGACGCCTGGACGTGTCCGCCACATCGGACTGACAGATGCGCCCATGCTAAAACAAGTCACCCGAAAAGCTCCTCCTCCGATTAGGTGAGGACACATTCATGTTGCTGCTCTGATGAGCCGCCCTAGGGACCAAGTTCGTCTATTTAAACTGGACAGTGACGCAGCCCTAGCCCCGTCCTATTCTCATTGCTTCCCCCCTCTCTATTCCACTTTGAGTCGGAGGTCCGCTGCCGCCGATGCCGCCATGGTCCGCATCAAGATCACGTACTACGAGCTCCTGATGCCGGAGTGCCGGATGGAGATCCAGGCGGTGATGCACGATGTGGAGGACACTACAAGAAAAAGATATTAAGCCGAGTGTTCAAAGCACCCAGCGAAGGCTGAATTCACCTCGGCAACGGCTACGCCGGGTGTGATACTCGACCTAACACACTCGGCTTACATCCTGTCGGCATACAGACGTAAGCCGAGTGCCTTTTGTCGGGGCCTCGGCAAACCTATGAGCCAAGGCGAAATCAGCAGCCCACAGCAAAAAAAAGTAAGTGACAGTTGGCCCATGTTAATGGTGCCAGGGTGTAAGCCGAGTGCCAAGTACTCGGTTTTCATCGGCGACAGCGACCCACAGGGGGCCGCTACGTGGCCAAAATAAAAGGACGAGAGCCCGCCGTTGCGCATGGCATAGAGGTAAGCCGAGTGCTAACAAATTACTTTTCCTCCTTTATGGGCAACTGTTTTTTAACGAATTTGATCTAAAATGCTTGAAGAAAATTAGAACACATTTCAAACTAGAACATCACACAGGCAGGGTCATACATATGAAATTTCATTCAATATTTACGATTTTGACTATATATTGAACGAAACTTAAAACCTAAAATCTAAACCGGCGAACTCCTCGCTGTCCACGCGTCGCCCACGTCGCCCATGCCGCCTAGTCATCGTCGTTGTAGACGTCGCTACTGTAGAGCCAGTCGTCGTCCACATCGATGGCGACGTCGGCCACCGAGTTGCGAAGGGCGTAGTGGGGGCCGGGCTGATCCGCCGGGCCGTCGGGGTGGTGCGGCAGTGGCTTGTACGGCTGCGATTTAAGGATCGCACTCGGGCTACACATGCGCTTACTCCGCCAACAGGGGTTCACTTTTGCTATGTGTGGTTCTGGATGCTCTTAGATGCAAATCGTGTGAAGTTTAGACCATGGGATCGATGACACGGACGTCATCGACATATCTCATGACTAGTAGTGTAGGTGGTAATTGGCTAGTTTGCTACTTCCTACAATGTTCTATGTACGTAGATCATGGATGTTACATGGCTTTGTATGAAAATGGAAATCGTCAAATGAAGAGTGTGGTTGTGATGAGGGTGACCAGTCGCTGTCCGCGGACGTAACTGAACCCTTCCGTAGACGTTTAGGGGTTCACTTTTGCTATGTGTTTGTTCTGGATGCTCTTAATTAGATGGTAATCGTGTGACGTTTAGACCATGGGATCGATGTGACTGATCTCTTGGTCAGGAGACGCCGCATGGGCATGACGCACGGACGTCGGCATGACATCCTGTGTCGAGAGGAGCGTTTGCACGACGGCGTCCATGCTAGGCCTCCTTCTCGGATCGTCGTCCACGCACAACACCGCTAACTCCAGCATTGTGGCTGCCTGCAGGTAGCTGAAATCGCCGTGCAGCCGCGCGTCGACGAACTCCTCCAGCCACGCCTCCTGCAAATCTCTCGTCTCCTCCCTAAGCAGCGCGACGCGCCGCCGGAAGTCCATGCGCAGCACCTCCTCATCTCCTCCATCCACCGCCCAGTCGCACACCCTCTGCCCACGGAGCAGCTCCAGCAGCACGACGCCGAAGCTGAACACATCGGCCTTGCCCGTTATGGGAAGGTTCAGCGCCATCTCCGGTGCGATGTACCCCCTGGTACCCTGCACCCGGGAGCGGCTCAGCAGCTCCGCGAGCCCGAAGTCGGCGATCTTGGGCTCCAGGTCGGCGCCCAGCATGATGTTCTCGGGCTTCACGTCGCAGTGCACGATCCACTCAAGGCACTCGTGGTGGAGGTATGCCAGCCCCTTGGCGACGCCGACGGCGATCCCGTACCTCGCGTGCCACCCCAACGACGCGCCGCGGAGGAAGAGGGCCTTGTCGAGCGAGCCGTTGTCGACGTGCTCTGAGACGAGGAGCCGGTGCGAGTGCTCGGAGCAGAAGCCCCATATCCTGACGAGGTTCATGTGGTTGATTCGCCCTATGGCGCTCAACTCCGACCGGAACACCTCGTCGGCCTGCATCACCTCCTCCAGCCTTGTCACTGTGACGCTCCGGCCGTCATCCAAGACACCCTTGTAAATAGCCCCCAACGCGCTCCTCCCGATCTCATCGCTGAACTCGCAGGTCGCCGCCGACAGCTCGTCGTACGTGAACCTTTTGAAGTGGTCGAGCACCAGGCTGTACCCTTGGTCGCGGATCCGCCGCGCCGCCGTGTCCGCTCGGAACACGAACAGATACCCGGCGGCGATGAAGATGGCCTCCATGACGAACAGCCCGGCCAGGAAGGAGTAGAAGTAGACGAAGTTGAGCTTGCTGTGTGCGGCCGGCAGGTGCGAGTACGAGGAGCTGTTGCTGCTGGCGTTCACCTCGAGCACGGTGCACGCGTGGCCGCCGAAGTGCAGCACGGAGGGGTCCAGGTTCCCGACGCGGCGTGGCACCTTGAGGTAGATGACCTGATAGCTGTCCGGAAGGCGGCCGTTCCAGAGGGCGATCTTAGTGTAGCATTTGCCGCCGCCGCCGTGCTTGTAGCCGAACGCCTCGCAGTTGCAGTCGTCGAGGCAGATCTGGCGGCACTCGTGATAGGTGAGGGCCTTGGTGTAGTTGAGGTCGAAGCCCGAGTAGTCCGCGCCTGGCATCTTGGCGAAGTAGACGTCCTCGCCGCACCGCACGTCGAATGTGCGCCGGCAACCCTTGCTCCAGTCGCTGGCTTCGGCGACGACGAACCCCTCCGGGCACGAGCACACCGGCGCCCCGGCACCGCCCAACCCCTGCGTCTGCGTGCACAGTCCGTACCGGCCGCAGATCCCGTGCACGTCGCAGGGATTTGAGAGGGCCGCCCACGTGACTTGCCACGTTCCCGCGCCGGAGACGTCGAGGCTGTACAGGCGGAGGTTCCCGTCGTAGTCGAGCGTGAGGCGCCGCATGACGCCGTGGGCGCCCATGTCGGAGGCGTCGAACTGCAGATTGTCGCTGGCGGAGAAGCGGCCACGCACGTCTAGGCTGCCGTAGCGCGTGCTGTTGTACGCCGTCCGGCCGTTTTCCCACCACTTGCTGAAGGGGTTCGGCCAGTAGTTGCTGCTGATCTCCGGGCCGTCGTACATGAGGTTGAGGATATTGTTGCTGTCGAAGTAGAAGCTGTAGAAGCCGGAGTATGGCAGGCCCCTGGCTGACGCCGACACCAGCCGCCGGTACCGCGTGATGGGCTGCCCCGGGAGGAGCGTGTCCGTGGGCCAGTCGAAGCTCTGCCACAGCGTGCGCCCGGACTCGTCGAACAGCACGAGGTTGCCGGAGTCGAGGAGCTCCGCGCGGTCCGCGCTCGTGGTGCTGATGTTGGTGTTCCACACGACGTGGCCGTCCAAGTCCTGCAGCACCAGCGACCCATCACGCCGGAGCTCGGCTCGCGAGCCCCTACCATTGACAGGGGCGTCGCGGTTGGCCGTCCAAGCAACGGTGGCGTCGGCCGAGGCCGTGAACCAGATAACGAACGTGTAGGCGTTCGTGGCCACCTGGCGGAATCCGCACGAGAAGTTGCCGCTGGGCGATGCCAGGAAAGAAGAGGAAGCGTCCTCCACGGCGAAAGAGTCGCCGCGCCACATGACGCTCCCGCGCTCACCACCTTCCGAGAGAGCGGTCCAAGGCAAGGTGGAGAGAAAGAAGAAAACCCAGCATCTCATGGTGAGCCGGATAACGCCGAGCGCTCTCATGGTCCAAACTTTCCTTCACTTCACCAATTGCATGCAAAATATTAACGAGGTAGTGAGAATCTAGTCCTTAGAAAACGATACTACAAAAGAGAATGTCGCAATTCATTCACGTGCCGAGGTCGAACAAATATAGGGGTGATGGCTGCATCATCAGTGACCGGCGGAAACTTGCAAGAAGTTAAGTATGGACGCTGACACTTGCAAGGAGAGTTTCCCGTTACTTTACATTCCGAGTGGAATTTTCTTCACACTGATTCATCTTGACCTGTACTAATCGCATCCTTGACTCCAAGTCATATGAATTTTATTGCGTGATTGCTCTAAAAGTTCAAGAGTGAGACTTACGCGTGGTTGCAATGCATTTAGACTCTTCTTTTTCTTCTTCTTCTTCTTCTTCTTCTTCTTCTTCTTCTTCTTCTTCTTCTTCTTCTTCTTCTTCACGAATACGGGTGCTGCCGGTTGCAAACTTATCTCAACGGATTAATTTCAACCGGCTGATTACACAGCTCGTTGAGCCTCGCCACCCGCCCACCCACTGCCTTTTCTTTCTTTATCTCCAGTGGACAGACGTGAACCCCCCATCCCTATCCTTTTCCCCTGAACGATATCCCCTTTCATCTCCATCGCTGCCTGTTAGGGTCTCAATCTATTTCTCACAAGAAGGAAAGATTACAGTCACACACGCACGCGCTACACTGCTCTATCAATACAACTTGAGAAGGAAGAAGGTAAAAGCCAGCCATGCCGTTCCGTGATCCAAGCCCGGATGTTGTTCCTCACCATCTTCTAGCCTCAAGTAGAGTTTACCCATTACGGGCCCACGAATCTCCTGTTGGGTTGCTTGATCCTCGCTGGCTTCGTGATGACGCGCCCCTCTCCTTGATTGGTCCACTTGTCGCCCTTTCCTACTGACGTGGTCGAGCCTGCTGCTGTGGCTCCATTCTTGTCGTACCCACTCGGTGCCTTGCTTGGGGTGTTGACACCCCCCTCTCCTTGACTTGTGGCTTGCCCCCAAGCCGGTAGTTGAGGGAAGCGGTGGTGAAGCGACAGAGCGTCTGTGACAATGTCAAAAAAACGTCTTATATTAGATATAGGCGGCCTCGAACTGCCATCCGGTTGTACGAGCCGAAAGAACAACCGCCACCTGAGCCATCTGATTATCGCGCGACTAACTGTTAAATAGCTTCTTTCAACTCCAGCATGTTGCCATTCTCACGCACGCAACAGGAAATACCGTCGTCCTCTTCCTCGCAACACAACCCCTCCCCTCTCATGTCAACTCTCGTCGTAGACTAGCATCGCTGTCGGCGAGCGTGTGCTCGCCGGCACGATCCCTATAGCACATCACCGGCTACCGTCGTTGCACCCCTCGCAGCACTGTTGCATTAGCTCCTACGCTCCCTCGCGACATCGCCTCTTTCGCAGCATGGCGTGTCGCCCTGGCCGTTCTACGACCTTCTTAATCGGGTTGCATCACTGATGGCTGTTGCAACCACCCTGTTGTAGCACGACCCACATAGGTAGATGGAATTATTCAATATGAGTTCTTCGATTCATCAGATTCAGATGAAGAAGGTGAGATGATCATGAGCATCCAATAGAAAATGAACCGGGAGGGGAATCACATTCTGAACTTCAACGGCTCGATCGAAGGGATAAGAGTTCTTAACCGAGATAGTATCTCTGGAGCATGGCTACTCTACAATGACTAGTTTGCTCCTGACCCAACTTTCCCTGATGGACCTTGGTATCGTCGATGGTTTTGTATGTGCAAACAATTGTTCTTGCGCGTGGTGAAGAGAGTGGAGGCAGCTAAGAAGGATGTGAAGAGGGCATTTGAAGTGCTACAAACTCGTTGGGAATTGTTCATAGAGTTATAATGATGTGGGAATGAAGACTTTGTGGCAGGTGATGAAATGTTGTGTCATTTTGGCAAATATTATTGTCGAGGGCGAGGATGATGGGGTAGTGATTTTGACATGTGTGGAGAACAAGTCCACATCCTCAAACAATAAGATGCAGATCGACTTATGAATTTTCTGCAAATCCATCAGAATCTTTGGGATCATCAGGTACACGCGAAGCTACTTAGTGATCTCGTGGAGCATATGTGGACACATAATGAAAACCAAAGAGTACTTGTTGAATTGTGCACTTAAAATAAATTTTATGTTTGAACTATGTATTTTTAGCTACGAAGAAATGTTATTTACGTGTGACATTCACATGTTCCATGTATAATGGATATGCATGAATTTGAGGGTTTGAATTTAGGGTATGTGGGTGCCGGACATGACATATGAGAGGTTGTCCGGCGCCATCCGCAGGCGTATAGACGACCGGGTTTGCAAAGTCTGGTTGTAGATGCTCTAGTGGCCATATCTCATAGAGGATTCGATCAACTCTGTTTCAGATTTAGGAGCGGTTGTTGACCAATTCATCTGAACATGTGCTTAGAAAAGATGTGCCGTGCAGCTTTTGTGTAGTGCAGTGCAATAATATAGATACGTAATGCCCGTGTGTCTTGGGTGTCTTGGAGGTGATGTACTCCGGTCCGGTTTGAGAAATATCAGCCTTGTGTTGTTATTATTCAGAAGATAACACGTAGGTTGTGAGCAGGTTTATCAAATACAACTGCAGTCAACAAAAGCATAGACTGGAGCATACATAATTGCATGGACATTGAGACTAGGGGACACCACGACACCGAGCTAATTCACGCATGCAAACTGGACCTACACAGAACACGCAACCTACACTGGTGGAAAAAGGGCCTTTGGTCGCGGTTCGCAACTGCCATTAGTCGCGGTTGCGCAACCGCGACCAGACGGGCGCGACTAAAGGCCCCCCCCCCTTTAGTCGCGGTTGCTTAAGAACCGCGACTAAAGGCCCGTCCACGTGGGCGGAGGACCTTTAGTCGCGGTTCTTGTGGCTAACCGCGACTAAAGGCGGCCACAGGTTTTTGAAAAAAAATTGAATTTTTTTTTTCAAATTTCTGAATTATTTTAACCTCTAGTCTCTAATCACCACCCCTCATCACTTCTCAATTTATTCTTTTATCACCCCTCATCATTCCAAATCATCTAACTTCCCAACCGGTCACCCATCCCTCTCACTACTCCAGCCCAAGCACGCTTAACTTCCGGGTTCTATTCTCCCACGCTCCAAGTCTGCACTTGTTGTTTTTCTGACAATAATAAGATGTCAATCCTATTAACCTTCAGGAATTTTGCTTGAGCATGAAGTGACACATTTCACTGTTTGAGTTTGAAACTATTGTTTTAAAAAACAATAATTATTTAGTAACACTAATATTTCTTGAATAATTAGTTTGACCATTGTTTGACCACAGTTTGACCACAGTTTGACCAGATTTGACCAAAATTGAAATAATTAAAATAATTATTTAGTAACACTAATATTCTAGAATAATTAGTTTGACCATTGTTTGACCATAGTTTGCCCACTGTTTGAATATTTTTCAATTTTTTCCACTCTAGATCTTACAAGCCCCGTAACTTTTTTTCTATTAGGTTTTTGAGGACTTTGAAAATGTTTAACGGGGTTCCCCCCGTTAAATTTGGATGTAACTTTTCGAGTAGATGATTTTTCATATAAAAAACTTTTTCATCCGAGTTAGTATGCAAAAGTTATGCCCATTTTTACAAATTTCAGAGAGATTTTGCAAATAAAGTCAAAATTCACATTTGCAAATTTTCCCAACAACTAGACCACATATCACATGAGAAACTTATTTTCTTTTATTTTTTTGACATTTCCATTATTTTCTTTTATTTTTTTTAAAACTGAAAAGGCGATCCCGGGGGGGGGGGGGGGTAGAGTTTGAAAATGGGACCTTTAATACCGGTTCGTGGCACGAACCGGGACTAAAGGTCTCAACACCTTGGCCAATCGCGACTAAAGGCCTTTGGGCACCTTTAGTCGCGGTTGGCCTGGCCAACCGCGACTAAAGCCCGCGAGCGCCCTGGGCCCAGGCATTTGGTCGCGGTTCATCTGCCGAACCGCGACTAAAGACTTCATTAGTCGCGGTTCCTACAGTTTCGCGACTAATGGGGCTGGACGGAAGCCTCTTTTTCTACTAGTGCTAACGGAGACAAACATGCACGGACTTGGGACTGACTAGAGCAAGTGCATCATCCATGGTCCGGCGGCACCTCCGGCTCAACTCAGCGGCGCTCTGCCCCCGTCTACAGGCGCCGTTGGGGGCAGGCGGGCGCGAAGTGCCCCGGCTCACCGCAGAATTGGCATGTGTTGTAGCCCCTAAACGCGACGTATGGGTCGTCGCGGCCTCCGGTGCGTGTGGGGCAGTCCCTGGGCCGGTGCCCCAGCTTGCCGCAGGTCTCGCACCGGATGTCGGCGGTCTCTTTGTTGGCGCAGTCCTTGTCTGCGTGGCCGGCGCCACCGCAGACGCCGCAGCGGGTGGCGCTGGCGGAGTCGAAGCCGGCGGGGGTGGTGCAGAGGGCCTCGAAGTGGCCGTTGCCCCCGCACCGTGAGCACGGCGAGGCGGCACAGTGGTTCCTGCGGTTGGTGCGGGAACCACAGGCGGAGCACTGGACGGACGACATGGGTGGGAGCGAGGAGGATGGAGGATGTGGAACGGAGGCGAAGGGTTCGGGAAAGCTATGGAGTTGAGCTGATGGAGGAAGGAAGGAAGAGTCAAGAGTGTTGTGTTCAGTCAAGTGGGTGCCCTTTTTATGCTCCTCGCGAAGGCCATGGATAGGGTCTCCTTCCTTCAATAATGCAGGGCCAAACAGGCAGCCAACGGGGTCCTCCGGACTGTCGCGGTAGCGATGCACGACGTGGCTAGGCAGAGCACAGAAAGCACCGGGGAGATCAGAAAGCAGTCTGGGCCAAAAACTCAAGACTGCATATCATATGTACTGGGTACAATACAATCACACATGCATGCATGCATGATGATATCTTGCCTGTCGTCACCAGATCAAATCCTTTGATTGGCCATGTACGGATGTACCGGCGACCTCACCATCAAACTCTATTAACTGCAATTTTCTTTTATTTCATTCCATGCATGCGTACATTTGTTTGTTGCCATACTATTGTTTACCAGACGTCACCTGGATTGGATCGACTGAGGCTCAATGATGTTATTTTAGTTTTCATAAACTTCTTGCTATGTGGATGAGTCAACACCAATGCATGCATGTACCACTTTCACGTGCTCCGGTCCACTCCAGTGCATCTCTACACATGCACGCATGATTCTTGGTCAAGCCTCGTCACCAGATCAAATCCTGCGATGCATATGATGCAAATAGCAGAGTGGCTAATACCACACAACAAGCACTAGATCCAATTGCATGTAATTACTAGTAGAAAAAGGGTCAAATGTGAGACATATTAGTCTTGGTTTGCATTTGAGCCGGCACTAATGTGACCGGTTCAAATGGCTAGGCGGGAGGGGATCTTTAGTACCGGTTCAGTGCGAACCTTTAATACCGGTTCATGCCACGAACCGGTACTAAAGATGCTGGGGCCCGGCCAACACCTTTAGTACCGGTTCATGGGACGAACCGAAAGTAAAGAGGTTGTGGCAGGCCGTTTTTAGTCCCACCTCGCTCCCCTAGCAAGATTTTTACCATCTTAAATATGTTACTTCTCAAACTATCACAAGCATTTGGTCTTCATTGAACTCTGTGTGTATAATTTGTGGACTCAATATGAGTCTTCACCGGTTTCTAAACCGTTGAGTACTCATATTGACAATTCAGATTGTACACAAAAAGATCATTTGAACTCCAGACTTTTTTTGCGTTCAGTATGCAGCATTCAAAGCGACGTCATCAACTTCCAACACTTTCTGACATCATTTATTGTTTTTCAGTCATTTACCAATTTGTTTAGGGATCTAAATAACCGTGAAACAGTAAATCACAACAAAATGAACTCTGAAAATGTTAAAACTTGGAATGGTATCATCATTTCACCCGCATAGCATGTGCGAAAGAGTACAGAGTGTCACGGCAAAAACTGGACGCACTTCGTGTACAAACTGGACAATCTCTTTCAGAGTATCAAGGTTTCGGACGAGAACTCATCTGTTACACGGGCACTTCATTTTTTTTAAACTTATTTGAACTCCAGACTTCTTTTGCATTCAGTATGCAGCATTTAAAGTGACGTCATCAATTTCCAACACGTTCTGACATCATTTGCTGTTTTCAGTCATTTACCAATTTGTTTAGAGAGCTAAATGACCGTGAAACAGTAAATCACAACAAAATAAACTCTGAAAATGTTGAAACTTGGCATGGTATCATCATTTCACCCGCATAGTATGTGCGAAAGAGTAGAGAGTGTCACGGCAAAAACTGGACGCACTTCGTGTACAAACTGGACAATCTCTTTCGGAGTATCAGGTTTTCGGACGAGAACTCATCTGTTACACGGGCACTTCATTTTTTAAAACTTATTTAAACTCCAGACTTTTTTTGCGTTCAGTATGCAACATTCAAAGTGACGTCATTAATTTCCAACACGTTCTGACATCATTTGCTGTTTTTCAGTCATTTACCAATTTGTTTAGAGAGCTAAATGACTGTGAAACAGTAAATCATAACAAAATGAACTCTAAAAATGTTGAAACTTGGCATGGTATCATCATTTCACCCGCATAGCATGTGCGAAAGAGTAGAGAGTGCCACGAAAAAACTGAACGCACTTCGTGTACAAACTGGACAATCTCTTTCGGAGTATCAATGTTTCGGACGAGAACTCATCTGTTACACGGGCACTTCATTTTTTAAACTTACTAGATGACCCGTTGCGTCCATGATGCAAAGGCCGAGAGCAAGCCAACTATTGAAAGAGTTTGCATCAAAATATGTAGACACGGAAGGAAACATATGAAATTAAATACATATTGATGATAGATAGATGGTTGCTGATGATACATGTTTTCTAAGAAGCTTACGAACGATCATTTACAATGTTATGAGCAAGGCATGTAGATAGGCGGAGCTACGTTAGACAGATGTATCGCTGGATGTTTAGAACGATTTCTTTGAGGCAGGTCTTCATAGCTTTCTTCATTGCCTACATTGCTTAGAGCAGAATTTCATTCGATGTCATCGTCCAGGCTCCAATAATACTTGTTTGTTTTCTGTATAACGACTTCTGATTTGAAACTTATATCATTAAGAAGATCAACAACATATCTTATCTGTGAGAAAATATGTTTCAGATTGTTGGTTTGGGTGTTGATCTTGCTGTGAAGTTTGTATCTATTATGCGGTAAAGTTCCTTCACTTCACCATCATGTGTCTATCTTGCTTGATTCAGGACTTTTAGAATATCTACATACCGTGCTCTCGCCCATTTCTCCATGACTCTAGATGAACCGTTGCGTCCATGGAGCAAAAAGCTAGAGGTAGCCGAGTATTCAAATAATACATATGAGATTGATTCAGGACCAACTTCAGGCGAAAGCGACGTGTGCTTTCATGTGCATCGGAGCATCCAGAAGCAGCTTTGTTAGATTCTAACCCAAGTATCCAAAATGATTGAATAGAAGGTCGAGTCAACTAATACCAATTTTAATAAAAACTAACATAATAAAATCAGAAAAGGCTAAAAAATGGCATAAAGCTATTTATAGAACAACACTTTTTCCCAGACCATTTTTTAAAACCTGTTCATAACATGAATTGCATGGTTCAACAACTCGATAAATGTCGAGCTACTTTCTTTGTAACCTTCTTCATCAATCAGATTTATGAATCTTAGTGAAAAGTAAAATTTGGACAATAAGGCACATCCATTTGGACAACAACGTTAAACATAACATGTGAAAAGTAACAAAGCAAGGACAAATTCTTCTGATCTTATTAGGATGGAAGAGCTATGATAAATAAATGCAGTTCATTACATTAGAACCTTTGTCTGGATGCATTTTCATCATAAAAACATGTGAAATAATAAGATCTATGCATACTGCATATATACTGAAATTTCATAGTTATATTATGTAAGTAGATATTCTAAAAATTTAGAGCATGGTAATCCTGAGAAGCTTATGAAGGAGTAAAGGAGGAAGAGATATTCCAGCCAATTTCATTTGTTTTTATTTTCTTCCAGCCCTTTGCCACTTAGCAGTGGGCCTTCCAGGTCATGACAAAATGGCCTTATCACCATCTCGCAGGGACACGCCACACACGCCCGTGAACCCATGCTCCTTCACCTTATCTCTTACTCCAGCCCACTACCCTCACTTCATTTCCTCTTCTCCTGGATCCCCTTTCTCGTCTAGCTCACTGAGGGCGCAGGTCGCCGTTGCAACACCAGCGCAGGAATCGGGGGGATACGCTAGCCCTCAGTCCGGATCGAAGTCCATGCCTCCGGCTCCGACATGCATGCCAGCTGGAAACCGCCGTGAACCACCTTGTTTTCCGGTGCGTTCTTGCTCCTAGGTAGTTCCCTCCTTTAATGGTGATTCTGGGCACCGACGTGCAGCAGCCGCTTGGAACGAGTCCGTCTTCGTCGGTTCCGTCGACCGCCACTGCGGCGGCGCGGTCATCCTCCTCACTAAACAGCTCCAGGGACCTTGACGGGCTCTGTGTTGTCCGCATCTCCTCTGGACCAAGGACTCGAAGCCGCGGGTCCCTCCTTCTTCTTCCCTGACGTTGACCGCCATTGTCGCTGTACGGAGCTCGTTGCTCTGCTCCGTCCGACCTTGCCACTTACAGCATGGTGAGAAATCGCCTCTGCATGTTGCTAGCTGCATGCTGCTGATTTTGTTTGTTGTTTGCTGCCACTGGCTGCTTTGCTCCTGTCCCTTCTTTGCTGCTGGCTGCTTTGCTCCTGTCCCTTCTTTGCTGTTGGCTGCTTGTTGCTTGCTGTTGATGCTTGATAATGTTAGCCATGACCTGTCTGTAGATCATAGAAAGAGAGATTGATTTGCTATGAAAAAACATGGTCATATTCAACATTGTTTAATTTACTTGCTCGTCACACTGTCAGACAAAAGCTAGACTTCCCTGTGTATAAAAGCTTTCATTTTAACATTTGATTTATCAAGAAAATCACATAAAAATGCTCAACCCGTTGACTTGCAATATGTATACACACTCGTAAAGTATTTTCAGCATTGATCATCACCCGTTTAGAAAGACAAAGTAGCAGATAAAACAAACAGAGATTCGCGAAAAAAATAGATAAAACAAACAGCGAACCTTTGAATCAGAAAGTATGTAAATAAGCTAAAGTACGAAAGCAGCAGCTCCACTCCAGCATGATCAGTTAGATAGTACGTAGATAGATATTTCTGTGAGCACCTTGGTGATTGCAGATCTGTAGAGATTATATGCATAGTTAAAAAATCTGATTGCAGCTAATATGAGAGTGCATCATCTGGATACAGGCACGATATCACCAAACTATCCATCACTGAGAGCACACATATACATACATAATATTAGATGATAATAAATCGGCCTTAATTAAAGAAGCCGGAGAATACACCCCGCTTAATTAATCAAAAATAAAAGAGATGAGAATGAAACTATAAACCACATAGTATGAAAGAGCTTGATTGTTAATACTCGAAAGAACATCTATGTTTTTACTTTTTTTCATCTATGAAGAACTAATATAACATTATGAGTTGAAAAACTTATTTTGAAAAAAAACACATTCTAAACAACGTATCAGTGTAAGATCTCAGAGTTGAACTTGTAAAATACATCACAAAATCATTCTAGTTTGGTTTGGAGTAGTACTAAGCTTATATATGTTGGTTGCTCCTAGATCCCCTTTCTCGTACTACTCCGTATCCCCTTTCTAAGGAACAGACATATATAAGCTTAGTCAGTATTGTTGCTTAGAAATAAAGGAAGATGCACTTTAACTAAATGTCTTTAAATCTTTAAAAATTCATAACTTGCATTCTAGGACTCTAAGAAAATGTTATTCCCAATTCCAGTAGCTTCATTTTCAACTTTCTGGATGACATCGCATACAATTAATGCACTGTACACATTCTGGAAATTCATGAATATTGATTTTCCTCCGCTTGGTTCTTTTCCAGGGTTTCTTCATCGTTTCAATAGAGTCCGGCAATGAGGGGTATTACGAGTTCGATTCACAGCTTCATAAGGACGTTGACCAGGAAGGCAAGCATCATGACTTCCCTATCTTATGTTTTACTTATGTTGAAGGATTATACTATCTTGTTGCCCGTGTTGGTTACCATGTCGTACCTTTCTTTGCAATATCCACGTTTAGGACATGGGTAGGAGTTGCTTGCTGTTCATGATCAGCGGGTTGTGACATATATTAATTCCGGCAATTTGTAGTCATCTTAAAATAGTACAGTTATGATAGCGTCAGACCGGAAAATGCCAAACGGAGACTGAGCTCCATGGAGACCTTTATTCGGTAACTTCAAAATTCAAACTTTTCAGTTTCAAAAAATTCTAAAAATAAACACACATATACCTAGATACATAATGTACATGTGTGCAAATTATCAGGTCGAAACACATTAAAATGTGAGCTACACAAAAAAGAAAATTTTGGGGCTTTTTAGCATATGTACTGTTCATCTTCAAAGTCTATGATTTTTTGTGCAGCTTGCAATTCAAGCTATTTTATACTGAAAATTTTCACACATACACTTAACATCCTTGCATACATGTGCATGTTTTTAGAATTTTTTGAAACTGAAATTTATGAATTTGAATTTTCCAAAATAAAGGGCTCCATGGAGCTCGGTCTCCAAAATGCCCTACTCCTTCAGACCCTATTAACAAAATTCAAAATAAAAGATAAGCACCTCAACAGCTATGTTTCAGAATAGCAGCTCAAGCACAAGCAACATTGAGAAAGATCTTGAGATACTTAACTTGTTAACAACCATTTTGTTCTTCAGACAAATGTAAATAGATTCAGACCTTCAAGAACAGAAGATGTCGATACATCTCTGGATCCAATAATGCAAATCATTGGAGAAGTTAAGACCTTACTGAGTGACTGGTAGTGAAAATACGATGCAGCGAAAATAGATGCACATATATCATTCCTATTCTACAACAGAGAAAAATAAAACAACCAACAGAAGGGACATATAACTCTTTGTGTGTTGGTTGGAAGCTATACTACCAATTTCTGATGAGTGAGAACTCATGACAAAAGAAATTTAATATTGTCATTGCTATAAATGCAAATGAAATGAAGGTCCACATTCAGTATGATTTTCTTAATTTCTTTTCAGAAATTTAACAAGGAAAGCCATAGAATATGGAAAAAAAATGTCAAACCACACTTTTTTTACCTGTGAGCTTGTCCATTAAGTTCATTTGTGGCACCGTCCTTCCAAATCTCACCTTGGCCACTTGCCTCATCAGTGACCACGGATACCTATTGAATGTAACGAGCAATCCATGTTAACATGTGATATAAATGGGGGGAGGGGCAGGTAGTTTCGTACCATTGATAATGTGTTTCCCATCAGCTAAAGTGATCTTCTTCCGTGCATATTTAGGTGATGAACAAAGATGGTTTAAAAGGATAATTCAGTGGGAGAAAATAAAGTAATAAACAATATTCTTTTTCTTTGTGTAAGTTTACCTTCTTTGTTGATTTCCCTACAATATCTGGTTCGTGAAATCATTTGTTTCTTTGCGTCCCTACATCTATTGGCACTAACAAGGATAATGTCAGATCCTACCTCCTTTTCTTTGATAACAATTAGGGTGTTAGACTGCAAACAGAGCAGAAAATAAAAGACCTACTGGACCTGAGAGCATAAGATTCTTTATATTGGATGATTAATTAACTTGCATGCATCGACGAGCAACAAGAACGACCAGTCAATTAACCGCATGCATTAGCGAGCAAACGAACAAAAAGAATAGTGGTATAAGGAAACAAACAAAAGACCTACCAAACAGGAAAACCACATCTTAAATTTATTAGATAGCTAATTAACTTGCATGCATCAAGGGACAACAAAATAGCTAATGAACCTGAAAAGGAACCTGCCCTACCCGACCCAGAAAGCAGAGGTTAATTTTACTGGATAGTTAATTAACTTGCATGCATGAGTGAGCCACAAATCAATTAACTAACCTGATAATGGGCTTGCATGTAGCAATGAGCAATAGTACGACTAAGCAACAAACAGAAGACCTATTGGACCCTGGAACTGAAGGTTAATTTATTGTGTAGTGAACTAACTTGCATGCATTGCCTAGCAACAAAATAGCCAATTACATTGTGAAGAACACATACTAAACCAACGACAGCAAGTACTGCGCCAAACCTAGAAGTGCACATATTAAAGTAGGAGTTTATCTGCACATGAGAAAGCACATGCATAAAAGTAGCAACAACTGAGTTGGGCACACACGAACATTGACAAAGCAAATAAGGAGCAGGCATGCAAGACTAAAATGCAACAGATTGTCATGTTGCAAGACAATACAAGAACCGGCTGAAGAGAGGCATATAGATGCATGCGTATTAATTGGCTACAATCTTGATGGCATGCAGCTTTGTAAACTCTATATAGAACAAATTTGGTAGCTAAACTAACAACCAAGAGTACAGTGCCGATCCATATTATCCAATATATGCTAGCTAGCTGCACTAACGAACAAGTCCACTCCAAATTGGGACGACACAAATCATGTTTGGGAGCTATAGCTGCTAGTGGACGCATGGGAGTATACTGTCCCACCACAACCAGCTTAATTTGGAAAAGGCAAACAAGTTTATTAGAACCAAGCTTCTACGATTATACAAGTGAACACCTATAAACTGGTTTATCTTGAACTGAACAGCGAATTTTACCTACAGCTAAAGAAAAGAAAACTCAATGCTGTTTTCTTCTCGTTCTTTTTTATATCTATTACTGCCATCTTCCCTTTATGGGTAAATTAAGATCAGCTAGTCAGTTAGAAGAAAGAGGGAGATCAGCAAGCCCTAAAAGCCATCCAACTGATGAGGGTGGAATAATAATGCATTCAGATAAAATAAACAATGTCACCAACAGGATAAAATAGAAGCAACATGACCAAAATTCAGTATTATTTAAGTAGTAAAAGTAAGCCACTAACTACCAGATGCAAGCGAGTTGACAATCAATCTGTGCATCCTGGACAATGCCGGTGCGGACAGTGATCATGAAGAGATACAAAATTTTGCAGCCGAGCATGATGGCGGCCTCAAGCGATAGTTTGACGTATGCCCACACCTAGAGAATTTTTTTCAAATGACATATGCCCACTCATTAAAAACCATTTGATAAGTAATTTGGATGCAAAGAAATCTTAATAACTGAACTCAATCCCTTTGACTGTGGTACATACTCGATATGTGCCTTTGCATCTTGTCAGATTTTGGCTGATTCTTCCATTTTCCTCCTGCGCCTTTGTGATCCACTCGACGCAATCGGAAGACCGCTGTGATGTAGACGAAGCATGCAAAAGCTTAGAAAAGTTCCTACAAGCAAAAAGAGAGATCAAATTCTTCCTTTCATTCATTTTCCCCAAAGTGAGTCTAATCTGCTAAGCAAAGTCAAACTCCAGTAGACTATCAACTTGAAAATAATTAATCATGGGCAGCTCTCACTTTTACATATAGAGAGCAAGCTTCAATATAGTTTTGATTTGCAAAACATAGAGAGTATGCTTTACTGTTCTCCTAATTTTACTTTAGAGACCGTCCAACGAACAAGCCATGTAATAAATTACCTAAAATGAACTAAAGGTTACAAAATCATCTAAAGGACAATTAGGCCTGCAATAAATTCCCCATTGCAATATTCTAGCGCAAGAAAATAGATGGTTCAAAGAAGTTGAATACAAAGATGATAGAATAAACCAGAACATCATAACTAAAATGAAGGAAAAAAGGCGGCTGTGTGAGAAATAGGATTCACCTTTTTCTTTATCAAACTCTTGCACAAGATTCTTTCTCTTCTGTTCTGTCTAAAATATGGAAAACCATAAATTGAGAAACTGGAATCCCCATTGGATGATTCTACTGCAAGAAAATAGACTGTTCAAGGAAGTTGAATACAAACATGGATACAATAAACCATAACATCAAAACTAAAATGTGAGGACAAACAGAATTGAGTCAGTGGAAAAAAGGAGAGAGATGAAAGTGTTAAATGGCTGTGTGAGAAAGAGGATTCACCTTGTTCTTCTTTTCTATCTCAAATCTGGAAAATCATAAATTAAGAAACTGAATCAGAATCATCATACAACTGAGGTAAAAACTAGGGGAGGAAGATGGGGAGGCTGCAGATGGGCAACCTAGATTGGTGACAATGTCGGAAGTGATGGCCAGCGTGACGTGAGCACCGCCTAGAGCCCTGGCTTCGCTGCTCCCTCCCCCCATCGCCGTCCTGCTGTGCTCCTCCATGCCCATCATGAACACCATATCCCCCTGCTCTCACATGGCGGCGACCTGCGCCGGATCTGGAACAACAACTCCCAGCAGCAGAGAAGAAAGAACGTGGGTGTGTTGTCCCGCGGGAAGAGAGATAGAAGAGGTGGCAGCGACCATGCCTTGGGATTTCGAGAGCGGGGGAGGAGAGGGGCGAGGGAGAGGAAGAGGCGCAGTGGTGGTGGAGAGCAATGGAGGCGGGGACGCGGGGCTCGAGGACGGAGGGATTGGTGGCTCGAGGGAGGAGGGGGGTGCGGGGCTTGAGAAAGAAAGGATTGGCTAGGTTTTCACCGCACACCTCGCTGGTTGCATATTTCTGGTACGTAGAATCACATAAACCCAACTGATTGCCTGGGCCCTACACTTAACGAGTCCCACCAGTCATTCTCTCGTGGAGCTGCTGTAAATGTGCAAAACAACCAACGGTTGACCGAATGCCACCAAGTAAAATCGTACTACAGTGAAAAAATCGAACGACCCAAAAGCATTAGCGCTCACAAGTGCCCTCGCTAGGCAGGTAGCCTAGCGGGGTTTATATGTTCAATTTGAACTCCAGACTTTTTTGCGTTCAGTATGCAGTATTCAAAGCGACATCATCAATTTACAACACATTGTGACATCATTTGTTGTTTTCAGTCATTTACCAATTTGTTTAGAGAGCTAAATGACCGTGAAACAGTAAATCACAACAAAATGAACTCTGAAAATGTTGAAACTTGGCATGGTATCATCATTTCACCCGCATAGCATGTGCGAAAGAGTACAGAGTGTCACGGCAAAAACTGGACGCACTTCGTGTACAAACTGGACAATCTCTTTCAAAGTATCAAGGTTTCGGACGAGAACTCATCTGTTACACGGGCACTTCATTTTTTTAAAACTTATTTGAACTCCAGACTTCTTTTGCGTTCAGTATGCAGCATTTAAAGCGACGTCATCAATTTCCAACACGTTCTGACATCATTTGCTGTTTTCAGTCATTTACCAATTTGTTTAGAGAGCTAAATGACCGTGAAACTTGGCATGGTATCATCATTTCACCCGCATAGCATGTGCGAAAGAGTAGAGAGTGTCACGGCAAAAACTGGACGCACTTCATGTACAAACTGGACAATCTCTTTCGGAGTATCAGAGTTTCGAACGAGAACTCATCTGTTACTCTGGCACTTCATTTTTTTAAACTTATTTGAACTCCAGACTTTTTTTGCGTTCAGTATGCAGCATTCAAAGCGACGTCATCAATTTCCAACATGTTCTGCCATCAGTTGTTTTTTAGTCATTTACCAATTTGTTTAGAGAGCTAAATGACCGTGAAACAGTAAATCACAATAAATGAAACTCTGAAAATGTTGAAACTTGGCATGGCATCATCATTTCACCCACATAGCATGTGCAAAAGAGTAGAGTGTCACGGCAAAAACTGGACGTACTTTGTGTACAAACTGGACAATCTCTTTCGGAGTATCAGGGTTTCGGACGAGAACTCATCTGTTACACGGGGAAAAAATGCGTTTTCTGTTTTTTTTCACGAGAAGCACGGTTTTGCTTCCGCGAGAGGCACGGTTGTGCTTTCGCGAGAGGCACGGGCGTGCCTCTTTAGGAAGGGGAAAACGCGTTTTCTGTTTTTTTTTCTTTCACGAGAAGCACGGTTTTGCTTGCGCGAGAGGCACGGTTGTGCTTTCGCGAGAGGCACGGGCGTGCCTCTTTCGAAAAGGAAAAAAACACGTTTTTTGTTTTTTTTTCTTTCGCGAGAGGCACGGTTTTGCTTCCGTGAGAGGCATGGTTGTGATTTCGTCAGAGGCATGGGCGTGCCTCTTTCGGAAAGGGAAAAAACCCGTGTTCCCGGTTCGTTTTTTTCATCGGTTTTTTTCGTCCGGTTTTTTTCGTGAAAAAAAAGTTCGTCAAAACCTATCAACAAGGGATCTAGTTTTGAGGATCTCGGCGCGGGGAATCCAACGGTGAAAGCGGTTCGAGATTTAGACGCACGGTTTAAGAGATAAAACATTTTGAATAAACAGATCTACGAAAAAAGGAAAACACCCAGGTTGCGACAAGTGGCGCACATACAGCGCGCCACTTGTCGCAGCCTGGGAATGTTGGAGTGATCTCCGCAAAGAGTACTCCTTAATTAATGATTTCACCGAAACAAAGGGGCCCATCCCGTAGTACACTTAATTCTCAAGGCCCATGCGTATTAAAAAACTAGAAGGAGGCCCAGGCTCATGTTTGACTCGCATAGAGAGAGATGCTGGAGCATACGTACGCACCAGGACGCATCGCCTTGGCTAAAGAAAAAAAAGCGTGCGGATAAGGAATTTCTCAAAAAGTCGTGAGTTTCTTTTCCCTAGCGCAAGGCTAGGGTTTTTCTCTCCTCCGGCGACGCCATCGCCGAGAGTGGTTCCTGCCCGGTCGATCGTTATCCCTTACCTGTCTCCGTTCACCACGGCGGGCGGTGCCTGGGGTACGGTTTCAGTGTCTACTTGGGTCTGCTCCAATAAGCGATCTGATGGAGAGGGGAGAAGGAAGTGGATCTGCTGATCCAGTTGACAAGTTGCTAGAGAAGTTGCATCTGCATGAAGAAGAGGATGAGGGTTTCTCTGGGAAGAGGTAGCTAAACCGCCAGCCCGTGCAAAGTGGCTAGCGATCGCGAAGGTACACACCATCAGAGGTTTCAGCCCAAGCACTCTATATGCAGATATGCGATCAGCTTGGAACCCGGCAAAGGAGGTGATTTGGAGGCGGGTGGATGACAACTTGTTCAGTGCAATTTGGCTACCCGGGGGATTGGAATAAGGCTATGGTCATGGGGCCTTGGTTTTTCCGCAATCAAGCGGTGCTGATGGAGGAGTATGATGGTTTCGGTAACCCTAGATCGGTTTTTCTGGAAAAGCTCACTGTCTGGGCGCAAGTGCACAAACTCCTTGATAACTATCTGCATGAACAGATCGTAAGGGGCATGTGCAGGACTATCGGGGAAGTGAAGGAAGTTCAACTCAGACTACCTGCTAGTTTTGTGGGCGAACTCGCAGGGTCAAAGTGAGCATGAAAGTGGACAAGAAGCTGACCTGGTTTGTATCCATGACGAAGGATGGGAAGAGAGAGTGGTACCGGAGTAAAATATGAAAATTTACCGATGTTCTGTGGAGTTTGTGGTCTACTAGGACACTGGTATGAAGAATGTGGCAATGGAGAGCATGATGTGGACAAGATGGAGTGGGGGATTTCATATTGGCAGATGGAGGCCGTGGCAGAGGAAGAGGAAGATCAAGGGGACGGGGCTTTAGTGGCCATTCGGGCTCAAGTGAAAACCCTCTGGATAGGGGTGGACGTAGGGATGATGACATTTTTGGACAAGGTAGGGGCAGAGGAGCTAACATACCCACGGAAAGCTGGTGTTTTAATGCTCGATCCCAAGGCGTCCAGAATAAGGAATGTAACGACGGGGATGCACCAACAGAGGCCCCTCCGAGCCAAGATGTTCGGGCTGTAGATGGAGGTCTGGTCCGCAAAAGAAGTGCGGCTGATTCAGTCTCAAATTATGCAGATGCCATCGATCCGAAAACGGTGGCGGGAGCGATAGTGCTGGCGGGAAAGGGACCGGCAGTGGCAGATATAGTACAACAATTCGATGTCAACAACAGCTCTTCAGACCTGTTAAGCACGCCGCAGAAAACCGCAAACAAGAAGAAGCTCCGGGGTATTGATGGTGTTGCTGTGGATGAAAGAGCAATGGAGACAACTGAAGATGATACATCGGCGGCTCCCTGAGTGGGATACCGCTGGGAACAATGAGTAAAATATGCTGGAACTGCCACTGTTTGGCTAATCATGCGATAATTCGAGAGGTTCGCGAGCTTGCGACCAAATTTACCCCAGTTGTGGTGTGTTTAGTTGAAACTCAGATCCAAAACACATGTGCTGGATTCTAGCTTCTTCTTTTGGTTACAATAAATCTTTTGCAGTTAGTAGCTCCGATCGGAGCGGTGGTCTTGTACTTTTTTGGAATGAGGAAATAAAACTTGAGGTCTTGGGCTATTCGAAGTATCATATTGATGCAAATATTTCTAATCTGGGGTTGGCACCCTCGAGGTTCACATGTATTTATGGTGAAGCGCAGGTATCGGAGACGCACAAGACGTGGGACACAGTACGCTCACTTGCAGTATCATCAGGAGAACCATGGGTGATGTTGGGCGATTTTAACGAGGTTTTAGTTCATTCTGAGTATGGAGTAGGCCAACGGAGTCAGACACAGCTTGATGGCTTCAGAGAAGCCCTTGATGTTTGTTGACTAACATACCCGGGCCACACTGGCTCCTCATGGACTTTTGAGAAGAGGGTCCCTGGAGGAACTTACACAAGGGTTTGCCTGGATAGGGCGGTAGTTGATCCAAACTGGTGCTCGTTATTTCCGGCTGCAGCGGTTGTGCACGAGACATCTGCTTGTTCTGACGACACTCCTATTTTGCTGAAGTTCTCGGATGATCTTATTAAGAAGGGTGGTCCTAAACAATTTAAGTATGAGTTAATGTGGGAGACTGATGTCGCTTGAGATGCGTCGTTATTTCCCCAAGGAGGAAGGGGTGATGCAGCACAACAACGGTAAGGTATTTCCCTCAGTTATGAAACCAAGGTTATCAAACCAATAAGAGAACCAAGCAACACTATGTAAATGGTACATGCACACAAAGCACAAATACTTTCAACCCGATGCATTAAAGGGGTTGTCAATCCCTTTCGGGTAACGATGCCAAAAAGTGATGTGTTGATAGGATAAAATAGTAGTAGATTAATTGAAAGATGCAAATAAAAGCAAACAAAACGCGGCAAGGTATTTTTGTGTTTTTGATAATATAGATCTGAAAATAAAAGTTGCAAATAAAGGAAAATGCAATTGGCAATATAGATCTGAAAGTATATGATTGGAAAATAGACCCGGGGGCGTAGATTTCACTAGTGGCTTCTCTCGAGAAAATAGCATGTGGTGGGTAGACAAATTACTGTTGGGCAATTGATAGAAAAGCAAATAATTATGAATATATCCAAGACAATGATCATGTATATAGACATCACGTCCAAGATTAGCAGACCGACTCCTGCCTGCATCTACTACTATTACTCCATACATTGACCGCTATCCAGCATGCATCTAGTGTATTAAGTTCATGGAAAAATGGAGTAATGCAATAAGAACGATGACATGCTGTAGAGAAGATATGTTCATGTAGAAATACACCCCATCTTTTTATACTTAATAGCAACGATACATGCGTGCCTTGCTGCCCCTTTTGTCACTAGGAAAGGACACCGCAAGATCGAACCCATTACAAAGCACATTTTCACATTGCTAGATAAATAGATCAAGTTGGCCAAACAAAACCTAAATATTGAAGAAGAAATACAAGGCTATAATAATTAAGATTGAATATTAAATCAAGGCAAATCTGATCATAAACTCACAATTCATCGGATCGCAACAAACACATCGCAAAAAGTCGTTACATCAAATAGATCTCCGAAAGACCATTGTAATGAGATACAAAGAGAGAAGAAGCCATCTAGCTACTGCCTACGGACCCGTAGGTCTGTGGTAAACTACTCACACATCATCGGAGAGGCACCAATGAGGATGATGAACCCCTCCGTGATCGTGCTACCCTCCGTCGGAGTGCCGAAAAAGGGCTCTAGATTGCATCTCGTGGTTCTGAAACTTGCGGCGGTTGGAACAAAATTTTGTCGACTCCCCTAGGGTTTCTGGCATCTTATTTTATTTACAAGGGTGCATGCATGCCTATAGTCATCATATGAATAGCTAACATCTTTTGGTATCTATAAAAAGATGGATAACAACCCATGAATAACGAAGAAGTACTTCTCCGCATCAAGGTTTGATCCAACAATTATTTTTCTAAAAGATGCCGAATATGCTAAGATGGTACTCCAGATTATCAACATGACTCGATGTTGAAACAGAGCGTCCTAACATATTAATTTTGTATTTTGTTGCTACAAGTGGAACGAATCCTTTGCCAACTCTATTTATGGTAAAAATTTATTTGAATTCTCCATCAAATGTGTGTTTTCAATTTACTTTGTAGAGTGTTCTTATAGGTGCCAGTTTTTTCTTTCTATAATAGGGAGTAGAGTGTCAGTTGCACCAAAGTTAAGTTTTTGTGGAAAAACTTCCGATGTATTCATCTTCAATCATAGCAGTACAACAAACAACCGAAATAATAAAAATTACATCCAGATCTGTAGACCACCTAGCGACGACTACAAGCACTGAAGCAAGCAGGTGCACCGCCGTCATCGCCCCTCCATCGCCGGAGTCAGGCACAACTTCTTGTAGTAAACAGTCCGGAAGTCGCCGTGATAAGGTCCCATAGGATCAGTGCACCAGAACATCAACCGTCGTGGATGAAGAATAACGTAGATGAGAAGGATACAACCCGAAGACACATGAATGCAGACGAACACCGACGAGGTCCGAGCAAATCCACCAAAGATAGATCCGCCAGAGATACACCTCCACACGCCCACCAACGATGGTAGATGCACCGCCGAAACGGGGGCTCTATGGGAAGACCTTTATTCCATCTTCAGAGATCTGCCGCTGTTTCGCCTTCCTAAGCAGAACACAAACCCTAACAAAAACTGAAAGGAATGACTAAAACTGAAACCCTCCCGCCGGCCCTTGGCAGGATCTACCGGGCCTCCATGGCCCTAGGGCCACTGGAGACGAGGCGGACCTGCGTCGATGCCGACGAGAGGTAGGAACCGTAGTTGTTTTTTGGAGGTGTAGGCCACGGCTGAGTATGGTGCTCTTTGTATGTTGCACCAAAGTTAAGTTAACCTTATCTACACATTGTTTTCATTACAATTTACTTTCAGTTGTGATGTAGACATAATGCCAATCAACTCCAGCCAAATCTAAGAAAATTATAATGTCAGATTGCTGACTTTGTTTTTCTTGCGAGAAGATTGTTGACTTTGTTGATAGCTGCACATACATATCTTAGGAGGAAATAATTCATCCAAAGCCTTCGAGAATTTTGGTAATCACTAGTGATTAATATTCGACAGTGTTTTTTCTAAAAATCGTGAAAGCTTAAGTTATGCTATTATATTACACCATCGAAATTTTAAATTTCATTAACATTAACAATGGATGAAATTTTCTGCCTTCTTAAAGTTTTCAGTTTTTTGGGATACTCCCTCTTTCAGTTCACAAGTCCTGCGCGTATACCTAAACTGCCAATTTGATCACCATAATATAAACTATATAACACAAAAATTATACAATTTGAAAATAGAATATCTGAACTTTATAATCGTATGTTTTTTGTAATATATGACTTCTATTAGGTTGGTCAAATTGACGACCCAGGGGTACGCGCACGCCTTGTAAACTGAGAGAAAGGGAGTACTAACTGCTTGGGAAGCGGTAGAATTTTTTTGAGCTTAATAGCGCCTAGAGTACTACTACCTCTTTTGGTTTATTGGTCCCATCGTAATATGTGCCAAATTTTGACCATAAATTTAACTAATAAAATATTTATGCATGTAAAAAGAATTATATAATTGAAAACTATGTTCAAACACAAATCCTGACATGCACTAACATTTTGTCAGTTGAATCTTTAGTCCAAATTTAGCACAAATTACAAAAGGGACCAATAAACCAGAACGAAGGTAGTATTTACGAAAGTTGAACGCCACATCTTTACTGCCAGAGACGAGTGTCCTAACTATGAAAAATAAGCGTGTTGTCTTTCTGGTGGCCAATTAGTGTGCTAACCCTGGAAACTAAGCATGGGTCTTTGTGGTAAATAAAAAAAATTAGTTTTGTGCAACTGAGCTTGAGTAACGTGAGTCGATGAACATGCAAATAAAGCTTGTTGAGCTAGATGGTTGATTATACTCAAAATAATGAGCAGTGATGAAGCCTAGTAGCTTGAGTTGGCATCTAATGATGCAGCATGATTAAGGGTCTTAATTACTGAATAGGAAACCGCGTCTTCCGGGTCAAGAGAGCTCGTGGTGAGTAACGTGGAGAGGCGTGCGTTTGAACAGATCTAGCTAGATAAACTGTTGACGGGGACCAACTTGGTAGCAACGAGCATCTTAGCTTAATTAAAAATTTCGGGATAAGAGAAACTTGTCTTTAGCTATGCATGTGATCGTTAACTTGTTTCATTAGAGCGACTTGACGCAAAATTAGTTGTACAATTACGGCCCTGTCGGTGCAATTATGCTAGCTAGATCTACAAGGACGAGAGGGGGTAGAATCATGCAACCTAGCTACAATCTTTTCGCATTCATACACACAAAACTAACCGAGAGTGCGTACGTCTAAGCTAGCACCATGCGCAGCCATGGAGAGGCAGCTCTGGTGAGTGCAGCAACGACGGGCTTGAAACCAGTCTTGGAGAGGCTAGTGGTGTGTTTGGTCTTGTACTGTTTTTAGGCCCCTTACATATGTAACCGAGTTAATGCAGGCTAAAAACCATGTTGTTCATATTGTTTAGCAGGCTGCATTGCATTAATGGCCAGATTATGCTTGTTGTTTAGTGGTCTGCATTTGTGCTGTCATAGGTGAGTAGATGCAAACCACAGCTGTTTGGCTTTGTGCACGGAGCTGTTCTATTCACCCCTTTCAAATGTGATAAGTTTACAACCCGAATGCGACACACTTCACAGCAGGCATCACATATCAACATCACAACACAATAAACACTACCCCTAGTCATTAGCATGATATTAAACAATGCATCATACGAACTAAGACATAAGTTTAAGACAACAGAGGCATCCCATGCCCTTGTACAACCGCAGGGTGCTGATCACTGGAAAAAAATATACAGTTTCACATCAAGTTCATGAGAACCACCCACCCAAAATGGCAACGAGTTTAACATCTAACTAGAGACGAGGAAGAGCACGTCCGATCTCGCCCTGATAGCAGTGCTTCTGGCACCTAACCCTGCACATCATGGAGGTGGAGGCGCAATAGATTTGCACCTTCAAGATCAGGCCGGACCTCCTCAGGACAACCAGGTCACTGGGACGCTCTCGTGCTTGCCGCAGAAGTAGTCCCAGCCCCTCTGCAGCACCCGCTGCTCGTGGAAGATCTGGACCTGGACCCAGAACTAGCACCACTTGTTAGCAGATAGCTTGAGGATGCGAGGAATCTTCAGGACGATCCACTGCTTCATCATCGTCCGGAAGGCCTCCGAGATGACAAGCATGGCTATGTCCTCTGCGTCCTTGATGGGCACGTAGAACCTGAGCGGCTCTCGTGTCCCCTACTCGTGTCCAAGCCTAGCCCTACTGCCAATGCCTAGCTAGCGGTTGGCTCGTCCGGGCGGGCTTGCTTGGCACGTCCACCCTATTGAGCCACCGGTTCACCGGGATGATGTCCTCGGTGTCCCTGGCGCCAGCAATGACCTACACCCCTCTACTAGAGGTGTCCCACTTTGTATTCACGACCTTGCCAGTTCAGTGAACAAGAGTAAGTATAGAGCACATCATACTATGATCATATCAACTATCATGATCATAGAAACTTCTCGACATGCATGCACATTTGTAGGACATTTCTCTGATCAGTGCCCAATTGCATTGATCGTTGGCAGTTGCACTTGGGAGGTGCTGTTATCTGATCATAGCATTGTCCAAGTGCAACTACCACTGATCGTAGCACCACCCAAGTGCAACTGACAATGCTCATTGCAATTGCACTTGGGAGATGCTATGATCTGAGCATAGCACTATTCAATTGCAACTCGCAATGATCATGGCAGTTGCAACCGGGGAGTGCTTTGATCAGAAGGGCCCATAATATATTCACATTTGTCCTACTACTATTTATAGCATGCGTATGCATTGTCCTATGCCATGCAAGAACATAGCAAGAACGTAGCATGACTATATAATCATGCACACACACCCTAACTAGCATTGTGATTCTACTAGAAACCTAAGAAGCATCGTGACTCTACCAAGAACACCATAAGCAGCATTGCGATTCTACCAAGAACACCATAAATAACATTGTGATTCTACCAAGAACAACCTAATCAATGTAGGGAAGTAGCAAGAACACCCTAAGAAGTAACAACAACACCCTAAGCAGTGGCAAGAACACCCTAACTACCTAACGAGCATTGTTGTGATTTACCCGCAATCGGTTGGATTCGACTTGAATCCAACAGATTTGGAACTAGGAAAAAAATCAAACTACTAACTAGAGCATGGGGAACAAATTGCTTACCTGAGGGGTTGCCGATTAATGGAACGATGGCCTTGGACCAAACCTTGGGGAGAACAGGGTTCTGGCAGACACCGATCCAATGGCCCTCACCACTTCAGTTGTGCTACTCATGACGTGTGCGGTGGAGGAATGATGCATGTGGTGGAGGAAGAAGGTGCCGCCATCGATGCTCCGGCCGCACTCCCCTCAGCCCGGTGAGAAAACACTCAAATGGAGGGTTAAAGGACCCTAGTGGGCATGACCACCACCACCAATGGGCTTATGAAAGCACAAGTGCTCCCTAGGTGGTTTTGGTAATTAATGTCAACATATCTCTTGTTGGACTAACACTTTTATCTAGTATGTTTCAGATAAGTTCAACAATGGAGTGGCATGGACTAAAGAATATGGGAACTCCTTTAAGATGCTAAGGACAAAGGATTGGCTAAAGCTTCAAGCTGAGGACTCTTCATTTTATATTTTAGTGATCCAAGATCACATTGAGTCTATAGGAAAAGCCAATACTATCAAGGAGGGATGAGGTGTTGCTTAATGAGCCTCTTGCGTCATGTGCTTAGTGATATGCTCCAAAACCCTCAGCTACTTTCTCACATCCACAAATGTCCTAAACCTAAAAGTCAAACTCGGCCCCACTGATTCTTTCTATCTGGCACCACCGAGTTTTGATGTCTTAGCCACTGCCACAAACCCTAAGCAAATCGGTTTCACCGATAGGGATCTCGGTCTCACCGAGATGGGATTGTAATCTCTCTGTGTATGTCCATTACCAAAATCGGTCTCACCGAGTTTGTGCAATCGGTACTACCGAGATTACAATGCAAACTTTCTGGTTAGCTTATTACCAGAATCGGTCCCACCAAGTTTGAGTAATCGGTCTCACCGAGTTTGCCTGACCAACTCTCTGCTAAGCTTGTTACCAAAATCGGTCTCACCGAGTTTGTGTAATCGGTCTCACCGAGATTAGTTATGCCCTAACCCTAACCGAATCGGTCCTACCGAGATGCATGTCAGTCCCACCGAAAATCCTAACGGTCACTAGGTTTGCTAAATCGGTCCGACCGAGTCTGTTGAATCGGTCCCACCGAGTTTGGCAAATTGTGTGTAACGGTTAGATTTTTTGTGGAGGCTATATATACCCCTCCACCTCCTCTTCATTCATGGAGAGAGCCAGCAGAACAAACCTACACTTCCAGCATCCTATTTCTGAGAGAGAACTACCTACTCATGTGTTGAGGCCAAGATATTCCATTCCTACCATATGAATCTTGATCTCTAGCCTTTCCCAAGTTGCTTTCCACTCAAATCTTCTTTCCACCAGATCCAAAACCTGTGAGAGAGAGTTGAGTGTTGGGGAGACTATCATTTGAAGCACAAGAGCAAGGAGTTCATCGTCAACACACCATTTGTTACTTCTTGGAGAGTGGTGTCTCCTAGATTGTCTAGGTGTCACTTGGGAGCCTCCGACAAGATTGTGGAGTTGAACCAAGGAGTTTGTAAGGGCAAGGAGATCGCCTACTTCATGAAGGTCTACCGCTAGTGAGGCAAGTCCTTCGTGGGCGACGGCCATGGTGGGATAGACAAGGTTGCTTCTTCGTGGACCCTTCGTGGACTCGCGCAACCGTTACCCTTCGTGGGTTGAAGTCTCCATCAATGTGGATGTACGATAGCACCACCTATCGGAACCACGCCAAAAACATCCGTGTCTCCAATTGCGTTTGAATCCTCCAAACCCTTCCCTTTACATTATTGTAAGTTGCATGCTTTACTTCCCGCTACTTGTATACTCTATGCATGCTTGCTTGATATGTATTGTAAATGTTGAATTTGTGCCTAAACTCCACTTGAACCGAAAAACTTTAAAAACTGCAACTTTGGTACTTAGTGTCTAATCACCCCCTCTCTAGACACCTCTTCTCAAGATCCTACAAGTGGTATCAGAGCATTGGTCTTCATTGCCTTGGTTTAATCACCATTGAAGGAAGATGGATGAGTCTACTTTGGGTTTCTTGGACATAGAGTACCTATTCTTGATGGAGAGTATTTTCATGAGTGGAAAAATGAGATGCTTGCAATTTTCAATCAATATCATTTGAACAAGTACATTGCTAGCCCTTGTGCACCTCATGTTGATCCTATGCGTCCTACCCTTGATGAAGCTATTGACATGACTAGAAATCTTAGAACTGTTAATCTTATCACTAGAGGCATGCCTAGAAACTTGATTAGAATCTTGCCTACTCTTGAGTGTGCCTACACTATATGGAAATTTCTTGAGGAACGCTTTCCAAATTATTCCTTGAAAAATCTAGATGAGATTCTCTATAAGTCTATTGCCTTGAGTAAGATGAATACTAGTGATCCTATGTTTGGTGATCGTCTATTTGAACTCGCCGACCTTATGCGTGCCAAAGGAGATGTTGGAATTATTGGTGATATTATTTTCGAAGCTATAAGAATTCATAGACAAGATCATTGTCAAACTCACTCTAACGAATCACCCTCTCTAGGACTTGATCCACCACATGACGATGTTGAACATGGATACTATGATGAGGATGATGATAGTGACTTCGATCTTGATGATGCAATGAGACACTTTGGTCTTATGGCAAATCTTCGGGGATATGTGTCAGGAGGAAAGGAATGGGTTCTTGACAGTGGATGTACCGATCACATGACCGGAGATAAAGACATGTTTCGTGAGCTTGCTGAAAATGATAGTCCTAGAAAGTATGTCACTTTCAGTGACAACTCAAAGGGTAAGGTGGTTGGCCTCGGTAAGGTGGCCATCTCACATGATAGCTCCATACAAAATGTCATGCTTGTTGAGTCTCTTGGCTACAACTTACTTTCAATATCTAGACTTGCTGATTTCGGTTTCAATGTCCTATTTACTGAAGTAGATTGCCAAGTGTTTCGTCGAGACAATCATAAAATGGTCTTTACCGGTGTGCGTAGAGGTGATCTTTACATTGTTGATTTCTCTAAAAAGGCACAACCTAAAACTTGCTTCATTGCTAAATCCTCAAAAGGTTGGTTATGTCATAGACGACTAGGTCAGGTTGGCATGAGAAACCTTGACAAGCTTATCAAAGGAAATCATATCCTTGGAGTTAACGATGTCATATTTGATAAGGATAGACTGTGCAGTGCTTGTCAGGCAGGTAAACAGGTTGGAGGAAGACATCTCGTGAAGAACATTATGACCACAAGGAGGCCACTCGAGCTGCTTCACATGGATCTCTTTGGTCCCAACTCTTACAAGAGTCTCGGTGGAAATTCTTTTTGTCTAGTTATAGTTGATGATTTTTTAAGATTTACGTGGGTGTTCTTTCTTGATGCTAAATCGCAGGTCCAAAAGATCTTCAAAAACTTCGCTAGGAAGGCCCAAAATCAATTTGAAGTGAAGATCAAGAAGGTTCGCAGCGACAATGGAACGGAGTTCAAGAACGCAAATGTGGACACCTTTCTTGACAAAGAAGGGATTTCACACGAGTTCTCGGCTACGTACACACCTCAACAAAATGGAGTTGTTGAGAGGAAGAACCGGACGCTCATCGAAATGGCGAGAACGATGCTTGATGAGTACAAGACGCCGAAGCACTTTTGGGCGGAAGCGGTTGAGACAGCTTGTCATGTAACAAATCGCTTGTATCTTCACAAGCTACTCGGCAAGACGGCAAACGAGCTCCTCACCGGTAACAAACCCCAAGTTGGATACTTTCGAGTATTCGGCTCAAAGTGCTACATTCTTGATAAGCATCGTCGTTCTAAATTTGCTCCTAAGTCTCATGAAGGTTTCCTACTAGGTTATGGCTCAAACTCTCACATTTGCCGTGTCTACAACAATTTCACCCGAAAGGTTGAAGAGACGGTAGATGTGAAGTTTGATGAATCTAACGGCTCGCAAGTAGAGAAATTGCCAATTGATGTAGGAGACAAAGACCCTTCGGAAGCAATCCAAGACTTGTCTATTGGCAAAGTTCGTCCAACGGAGGTGAAGGAGAGTACCTCGTCCGTCCAAGTGGAAGCTTCTACTTCACGACAAGGTGAACCAAGAATAGATACGGAAGCATCCACAAGTGGGACACACCAAGATGAAGAAAACGAGGAAGTGCATCAAGATGAACGTCAACAACCTCCTTCTCCACCATGACAAGAGAACGACAACGCCAACAATGAAGAAGGCCAAGAAGAAGAACAAGATGAAGAAGATGTTCAACGAAGACCCAAGCAAAAGCTTTCACGATTTCAAGCAAGAATTGCTAAAGACCATCCTGTCGAGCAAATCTACAATGATATTCAAACCGGGAGAATCACTCGCTCTAAAACTCGTTTAGCTAACTTTTGTGAAAACTATTCTTTCATATCTAGCATTGAAACTATGAAGGTTGAAGAAGCATTGGAAGATCCGGATTGGATAAATGCTATGCATGAAGAGCTACACAACTTTGAGAGGAACCAAGTTTGGACATTGGTTGAGAAGCCCGACAACAACCACAACATCATCGGTACCAAATGGGTGTTTCGTAACAAGCAAGATGAAGATGGACAAGTAGTTTGCAACAAAGCACGTCTCGTCGCCCAAGGCTACACACAAGTCGAAGGTATGGAGTATGGTGAGACATATGCTCCCGTTGCTAGACTCGAGTCAATTCGCATCTTACTTGCCTATGCTAATCATCATGATATCACCTTGTACCAAATGGACATTAAAAGTGCTTTTCTAAATGGTAAAATAGAGGAGGAAGTTTATGTTAAACAACCTCCCGGCTTTGTCAATCCTAAGAAACCCAATCATGTTTACAAACTTCACAAAGCTCTTTATGGTCTTAAACAAGCTCCTAGAGCATGGTATAAATGCTTGACCAAGTTCCTTCTTGAAAAAGGCTTTGAAATTGGGAAAATTGATTCTACTCTTTTTACTAAAAGGGTTAATGGAGAACTATTTGTGTGCCAAATTTATGTTGATGATATTATATTTGGTTCAACTAACCCTCATTTTAGTGAAAACTTTGGAAAGCTAATGTCGGAGAAGTTTGAGATGTCTATGATGAGTGAACTCAAATTCTTTCTTGGTTTGCAAATTAAGCAAACTAAGGAAGGAACCTTTGTCTCTCAAACGAAGTATACCAAGGAATTATTCAAGAAGTTCAATATGCAAGAATGCAAAGGTATGTCTACACCCATGCCTACAAGTGGACACCTTGACTTGACCAAAGATGGTGAACCGGTTGATCAAAAGGTTTATCGCTCTATGATTGGTTCATTGTTATATCTATGTGCTTCACGTCTCGATATCATGCTAAGTGTGTGCATGTGTGCAAGATATCAAGCTGCTCCTAAAGAATGTCATCTTAAGGCCGTGAAAAGGATAGTGAGATACTTAATCCACACACCAAATTTTGGCATTTGGTATCCTAAGAGGGCCTCTTTCGATCTTGTTGGCTATTCCGACTCGGACTATGCCGGAGACAAGGTTGATAGAAAGTCCACTTCGGGTAATTGTCAATTTCTTGGTAGATCTCTTGTGTCTTGGTCCTCCAAGAAACAAAACTCGGTATCCTTATCCACCGCCAAAGCGGAATACATTGCCGCTGGTTCATGTTGTGCTCAATTACTTTGGATGACCCAAACTCTTAAAGATTATGGGATATATGTGAAACATGTTCCATTGCTTTGTGACAATGAAAGTGCTATCAAAATTGGTCATAATCTTGTGCAACATTCTCGAACTAAGCATATTGAAGTTCGTCATCATTTCATTCGAGATCATGTTGCTAAGGGTGACATTGATCTTAAGCATGTTCGCACCGAAAAGCAATTAGCGGATATATTCACAAAACCTCTTGATGAGAAAGTGTTTTGCAGGTTGAGAGGAGAATTGAATATCATTGATGCTTCAAACTTGGAGTAGAAACTCCATTGGATACATGCAAGACATGAGCTTATGACTAATCCATGATACCTCTCTTATGAAGAATATATTATATCTTGGATATATTTGCATCTTGCATGTTATCTAACCCATGTAGGTACTTGGTTGAATCAAAATTCATGAGATTGTAAGCTACTCACATCTTGAGCAATCTCTACATCACCAAGTCTCTACACTATGGTGGTTGAAGTCAAGGAAGCACGGAATCTTTCAAATATCCTTTGAAAAACTCAATGATTGTACTTCATGATTAAATTCTCTTTTACACAAGTGCTACTCCTTGCAAGGACTAACCCATGTAGGTAGATGGACTCAAATTCCAAGTGGTGCTCCCAACTCTTGATGAGCTACATCAACCTTGAGCAACCCACACAAGTTCAACTACATGGACCACACCACCAACCAAGGTATGTCATTCCATCTTAGAGAAGCTTTACTCCAAGACATGAGCTAAAGCAACTCAACAAGATGTGAATACATCAAAATGCTTAAACAAAAAATGGTAACCCCATTTTGAGCTTAAACGATGAGTATGACCTATGATCAAGTGATCTCACTTGACTCCTAAGTCAATATGCTCTAACATAGGTGACTTTGTCGCCGACCATCTCTAGATGAAGTTCTCTCGTGTTCTCGACTGTGTTTTTGCATTTGTCTCATGCATATTTGTTTCCCCTTTCAAAAAAAGCTTCATCCAGATTTCTTTCTGTTCGTTCTGCATTTTCTGCATCCAATTCATTGCACATCCTTCAGTAAATTCCTTGAAAATCTTTGTGAGATCTTACTAGTCTAGAGAGCTGAGGTGACAAGTGTTTTCTCTGCGATGAACTCGGTTTCACCGATTTGTTGCTTTCGGTCCAACCGAATCCTTTCGGTACAACCGAAGCATACCACTCGGTGCCACCGATTTCACAACAAGGAAAACAGGTTGCCATTTATTCTGTGTTTTGTCTAATCCAGCTCCACTCAATGAATCTTGTCCTCTACAAGCATCACATTTTTATCATTGCTTTGCGCTGTGTCTCAAGGACCAAACCCATTCGACAGATTCCAGAAGGCCCTTCTTGGAAATTGATGTCAAAGGGGGAGAGAGAGCTCACATCAAAGCTTATCATTTAGAGAGAGATCACATCAGAGAAAGAGTATATCACCTTCTTGAGGGGGGAGAGAGATCCTCAAGGGGGAGAGAGAGAGATCTCCAGGGGGAGAGAATACTTAAGTAGAAAGTATTTCTCAAGGATCCCAGATGCTTGGTGTTCAAGAGGAGAGATGCCACATGTCTTCTTGAGGGGTGAGACATGTTCTTATGACCTTATTTGCATTGGTTTGCATGAGCTCTGTTCATTTATATCTTTCGGCTCTGTTTTTCTGTTCCCTATCTTCTCCCGAGTATCCCATGCTAGATTCAGGGGGAGCAAGACTTCTAAGGGAAAGAAATCATTTAAATTCATTGCATATCTTTACTCTTGGGGACATGTCTAATCCAATGTGGTACTCAGTACTCACTCTCTACATGTCATCCCAGTCTTGGTATTCTTGTGGTGTCTTTTGTTTGCTCTGGCCAGTAGGTGCATCTGTGTTATCTAACCTTGTTTACGCAGGTTCATTTCATCCTAAGCCAACTCAAGACAACAAGGTAAGTATATGCATCACAATCATGTGCATGAGGAATTCTTGCTGATGTACATACTGTTTGCAAGAAGGACTCATGGGCATGAAGGTATTTTCCTTAATATTCTTTGCTCTGATGCATATGGCCAAGATACATGTAACACATTGACTTCTCTATCATTGTTATGCTCTCATATGCTTCTACATTCCATATTCACATGATTGCATACATGTAGGGGGAGCCTATGCTTGTTACATGTCCTTCCAAAGCTTTACTTGCTATTCTTTATATCCTTATCTAAAGCTTTGATGTATGTTGTCATCAATTACCAAAAAGGGGGAGATTGAAAGCACAAGTGCTCCCTAGGTGGTTTTGGTAATTAATGTCAACATATCTCTTGTTGGACTAACATTTTTATCTAGTATGTTTCAGATAAGTTCAACAATGGAGTGGCATGGACTAAAGGATATGGGAACTCCTTCAAGATGCTAAGGACAAAGGATTGGCTAAAGCTTCAAGCTCAGGACTCTTCATTTTATATTTTAGTGATCAAAGATCACATTGAGTCTATAGGAAAAGCCAATACTATCAAGGAGGGATGAGGTGTTGCTTAATGAGCCTCTTGTGTCATGTGCTTAGTGATATGCTAAAAAACCCTCAGCTACTTTCTCACATCCACAAATGTCCTAAACCTAAAAGTCAAACTCGGCCCCACTGATTCTTTCTATCCGGCGCCACCGAGTTTTGATGTCTTAGCCACTGCCACAAACCCTAAGCAAATCGGTTTCACCGATAGGGATCTCGGTCTCACCGAGATGGGATTGTAATCTCTCTGTGTATGTCCATTACAAAAATCGGTCTCACCGAGTTTGTGCAATCGGTACTACCAAGATTACAATGCAAACTTTCTGGTTAGCTTATTACCAGAATCGGTCCCACCGAGTTTGAGTAATCGGTCTCACCGAGTTTGCCTGACCAACTCTCTGGTAAGCTTGTTACCAAAATCGGTCACACCGAGTTTGTGTAGTCGGTCTCACCGAGATTACGTTATGCCCTAACCCTAACCGAATCGGTCCTACCGAGATGCATGTCAGTCCCACCGAAAATCCTAACGGTCTCTAGGTTTGCTAAATCGGTCCGACCGAGTCTGTTGAATCGGTCCCACCGAGTTTGGCAAATTGTGTGTAACGGCTAGATTTTGTGTGGAGGCTATATATACCCCTCCACCTCCTCTTCATTCGTGGAGAGAGCCATCAGAACAAACCTACACTTCCAACATCCTATTTCTGAGAGAGAACTACCTACTCATGTGTTGAGGCCAAGATATTCCATTCCTACCATATGAATCTTGATCTCTAGCCTTTCCCAAGGTGCTTTCCACTCAAACTTCTTTCCACCAGATCCAAAACCTATGAGAGAGAGTTGAGTGTTGGGGAGACTATCATTTGAAGCACACGAGCAAGGAGTTCATCATCAACACACCATTTGTTACTTCTTGGAGAGTGGTGTCTCCTAGATTGGCTAGGTGTCACTTGGGAGCCTCCGACAAGATTGCGGAGTTGAACCAAGGAGTTTGTAAGGGCAAGGAGATCGCCTACTTCGTGAAGATCTACCGCTAGTGAGGCAAGTCCTTTGTGGGCGACGGCCATGGTGGGATAGACAAGGTTGCTTCTTTATGGACCCTTCGTGGGTGGAGCCCTCCGTGGACTCGCGCAACCATTACCCTTCGTGGGTTGAAGTCTCCATCAACGTGGATGTACGATAGCACCACTTATCGGAACCACGCCAAAAACATCCGTGTCTCCAATTGCGTTTGAATCCTCTAAACCCTTCCCTTTACATTCTTGCAAGTTGCATGCTTTACTTTCCGCTGCTCGTATACTCTTTGCATGTTTTCTTGATATGTATTGTGAATGTTGAATTTGTGCCTAAACTCCACTTGAACCTAAAAACTTTAAAAACTGCAACTTTGGTACTTAGTGTCTAATCACCCCCCCCCCCTCTAGACACCTCTTCTCAAGATCCTACAGCTTCCCACCGCAGACTGCATCGCAACCCACATGTTTCCCTCTGCCGACGCTTTCCAAATGGTTACCTCCGGAGGTGGAGCCGCATTGAACGACTTTACCGTGCGCAGTGGGTCAACGGCCTTACCGTGGTCTGGTGCAGATGGGGGATGGTGCCTAGATTTCCGACATCAGGTTAATGTCGGACTGGTTGAGGCCGACCACCCACCGGTCTTGGATGACATTGCTGCATGCAAGGATGGGGGCAGGGGGCGACACGGTTGTGGGTCGGCTATTGGAGAGCACGAAGGGGCCATGATAGAGAGGGGGGAATGTGGTGTGAATGCGAGTGGGCGGTAATTGGAGAGATAGGAGAAGTTATGAGACATCATTCGTCACCCGCGCTTCCCGTGAAGGAAATATGCCCTAGACGCAATAATAAAGTTATTATTTATTTCCTCATATCATGATAAATGTTTATTATTCATGCTAGAATTGTATTAACCGGAAACATGATACATGTGTGAATACATAGACAAACATATAGTCACTAGTATGCCTCTACTTGACTAGCTCATTAATCAAAGATGGTTATGTTTCCTAACCATAGACATGTGTTTTCATTTGATTAATGAGATCACATCATCAGGAGAATGATGTGATTGACATGACCCATCCCGTTAGCTTAGCACTTGATCGTTTAGTATTCTGCTATTGCTTTCTTCATGACTTATACATGTTCCTGTAACTATGAGAATTATGCAACTCCCGTTTACCGGAAGAACACTTTGGGTACTACCAAATGTCACAACGTAACTGGGTGATTATAAAGGAGTACTACAGGTGTCTCCAAAGGTACATGTTGAGTTGGCATATTTCGAGATTAGGTTTTGTCACTCCGATTGTCGGAGAGGTATCTCTGGGCCCTCTCGGTAATACTCATCACTTAAGCCTTGCAAGCATTATAACTAATGAGTTAGTTATGAGATGACGTATTACAGAACGAGTAAAGAGACTTGCCGGTAACGAGATTGAACTAGGTATTGGATACCGACGATCAAATCTCGGGCAAGTAACATACCGATGACAAAGGGAACAACGTATGTTGTTATGCGGTTTGACCGATAAAGATCTTCGTAGAATATGTAGGAACCAATATGGGCATCCAGGTCCCGCTATTGGTTATTGACCGAGAATGGTTTTAGGTCATGTCTACATAGTTCTCGAACCCGTAGGGTCCGCACGCTTAACGTTTCGATGACAGTTTTATTATGAGTTTATAAGTTTTGATGTACCGAAGTTTGTTCGGAGTCCCGAATGTGATCACGGACTTGACGAGGAGTCTCGGAATGGTCGAGACATAAAGATTGATATATTGGAAGCCTGTGTTTGGACATCGGAATGGTTCCGGGTGAAATCGGCATTTTACCGGAGTACCGGGAGGTTACCGGAACCCCCCCGGGGGGTTAATGGGCCTACATGGGCGAAGAGGGAGAAGAGGAAGGAGCCAGGAGGGGGCCGCGTGTCGTGGTTCTAAGCCTGACAGTAGAGTGGGGGGTAGGTATGGAGAGGCAAGGTCCTAGCTATGGAGAGGTTGTAAGCACAAAGGATGTACGAGTTCAGGCCCTTCTCGGAAGAAGTAACAGCCCTACGTCTCGGAGCCCGGAGGCGGTCGAGTGGATTATGAATGCATGAACTACAAGGTGCCGAACCCTTCTGCCTGTGGAGGAGGGTGGCTTATATAGAGTGCGCCAGGACCCTAGCCAGCCCACGCAGGAGAGGGTTTAAGGTGAGTTAAGTCTGGGGCGTTACTGGTAACGCCCCACATAAAGTGCCTTTACTATCATAAAGTCTACTTGATTACAGGCCGTTGCAGTGCAGAGTGCCTCTTGACCTCCTGGTGGTCGAGTGAGTCTTCGTGGTCGAGTCCTTCAGGCCAGTCGAGTGAATCCTCGTTGGTCGACTGGAAGGCGACCTCTTCTAAGGATGTCCTAGGGTAAGTTACTTGGATCAGGTCCATGATCCTACCCTAGGTACACAACCCCATCATTAGCCCCCGAATGGATCGAGGCTTCGAGTGAATAAGGAGTTGATGTCGTTTCCGATTAACCTTTGCGCTCCGGTTGTGCGCTGTTCTGGACCAAAGAATCCCTTTGTAGACAGGAAACAAATTGCCTTCAGTCAACTTGATCCATTCTGTTTTTGCGTCGAGTGATCTTTCAGGCTTCGACGATCTCCGAGCGACGGATCGCCGGAAACACCGCGCCTGACAGACTGATTTGTTGCTCGCGGATTCCGCGGGATGCGAAATTTTGGGGCGCGCGCGAAGCGGGGCGGACCGCGGCGTTCGGATGGGACGGGGCACGGACGCCTCGATCTCCGCGCCGCCTTTTTCGCCACGTATCCCGCCTGCATAACTGTTCCAGATATGATTAGATCGCCCGGGCCCACCTGTCATCCACTCGGAAGGGACCTTATAAATGTGCTCTGCGAGGATTTCTGTGCTGCGCCTTAGCATTCTTCCCCTCTCTCTGCTTCCTTCCTCCCTGCTCAGCGTGCTCGCTCTCGCCCCCGCACCACTTCTCTTTGCGCATCTCGCCGGCGACCATGGCCAAGGAGAAGACGGCGGCGCTGGAGCGCGCAAAGAAGGCGTCGGCATCGGAGAAGGCGAAAGGAAGATCCACCAGCCGCGGAGGGTCCTCGTCCAGATCCCGCCTACCGAAGGGCTGGGTCCAAGGAGACTGGATCCAGTCGACCATCACGGAGAATGACCTCCTCGACATGGCCAACGAGGGCTTAATCCCCCATGGAGCTGCGAGGCTTCCGGGGAAGGAGTGGCAGCCCCAGCCAGAAGAGGGTGAGTGTGTGCTTTTGGCCACCCATGTTGATCGCGGGTTTTCCTTGCCACCGAGTGTTTTCTTTCGTGGCTTTTTGAACTTCTTCGGAGCGCAGCTCCACCACTTTACCCCAAACTCCATTGCCTATCTTGCCGCGTTCGTGTCCATGTGTGAGGGTTTCTTGGGCTGTCGACCGCACTGGGGTTTGTTCAAACATATATTCACGTGTCGATCTCAGACCGTGAAGAAGGCGAGCCCAGGTGATGAGAGAACCCGAGTCGTCCAAATGTGCGGAGGCCTGGGGATTCAGGTGAGGAATAAGAGCACCTTCCCGCCCATGACCTTTCCCGAGTCCGTCAGAGGCTGGCAGTCGACTTGGTTCTACTGCCAGGTCCAGTCGACGCCAGGGCAGTCGAGTGGACTCCCTCCGTTCACCATGGACCGAGTGAGCAAGCCTTCCCCTCTGAAGCTGATTCCGGAGGAGAAAGCTGACGTGAAGATGTTGATGGAGCGCGTGGTGCAGTTGGTTCGGGAGGGAGTGACGGGCATGGACCTCCTGGAGGTTTTCCTCAGGCGTCGCATCCAGCCTCTCCAGTTCCGGAGCCACTGCATGTGGTTGTACTGTGGGACCGAAGACGAGACTAGAGTCCATCCAGAAGCAGTCGACGATGTCACTCTGGAAAGATGGATGGTAGCCGTCACCGGAAACAAGGACAACCCACGCGGAGCCAGAAGGATTCCTCCACTCGACCACAACAGTGATCCAAATAAGGTACACTTGCCCTGCTCTCCACTGCATTCTTGTCGCATTCATCTCTGTTTACTCTGCCGACTGGTCGACTGATCATTGTCTTGATATCTGCTAGGCCCTCACCGAGCCGTACTCGATGCCCAATGGGGCACAAACTCCGACTGAGGAGGGTGAGGCGAGTGGGGGCGAGAGCCAGGACGAGGAGGAATGGGACTCGGACGTTGTAGGGGACGACGACGACGATGATGATGACGACGGCGATGATGATGACGTCGAAGACGAGGAGGAAGAGGAGGAGGTCGTGCCACCGCGCTCGGAAAGGCGGTCGAAGCTCGTCCACGACCCTTCGACTGAACGTGGCAAGGGGGTTGCGACGCAGTCGACCAAGTGCCCTAGGACCACTTCTCCAGCGCCGACTGAAAAGGCGCCGAAGCAGCCTAGGGGGGCTCCGCCAAAGCCGACCAAGCTCCTGCCGAAGATGAAGGTGTCCATCCCCACCATATCAGGGTAATTGTGCTGCTCATATTTTCTTATTCTGTGCGAACTTTATCTCTGGTCGACGCTGAAGTTAGTCGACTGATCCTTTGGAGTTGCAGTGCTGCTACTTCTGAGACCTCGGCCCGGGCTGATGACCACGAGATGGAGGATGCAGCAACTTCGAATCCAGGTACTGTGTTCTTAACACCGTTCTTAGTCGACTGACTCGCGATCTCTGATCCTGATCCTTCTCCGCAGCTCCACCCAACACTGTTATCAATCTCCCTGACGACGACGAGGATGAAGAACCACTGACACGCAGGAGGAGTCGGAAAGCGTCCGCCAGTAAGGTACCTCAGGATGTGACGGCGCCTGAGATTCTGACTGTGGAGGAAGGGAACACCACTCGACACACGGTGTCCTTCGCAAATCCACTGACGAGTGCTCAGCAGCCCTCCCTCTTTACGACGCACCACGTCCCAGAGGACCAAGCTGGCGCAGCGAAGGAGGCAGTACGCCAGGCGGGACTCATGATGGAGCAGCTGAAGACCATCCGGGACGCGAGCCAGGCAGCTTATGACGCCAGTTCTGCCCTCCAAAGCAATGTCCAGGTCAGTCGACCGCTGTTTGTTCTGTTGGATATGCTACCAAAAACTTTTCTTTTCCGGAATTTATATTAGTCACCCACTGGGTGTGTCGAATAAACTCCGTGTTAGCGGGGGCACGCTGAGTGCACCCGCTGGGTGTAGTCCCCAAGGCTAAGGTCGACTGCTGGCAGTCGGCCTTAGGCTTTATGATGTCAATTTTTCTTTCAGTCGACTATGTCGACTGGATTTCACAAACCGGTGGGGGCACGCTGAGTGCACCCACTGGGTGTAGTCCCCGAGACTGTGGTCGACTGCTTGCAGTTGATCACAGTCTTAGAGAATGCATCTCTCTTTTTTTTTTGAGGTCGACTGGTCGACTTTTTCTTCAACAGGATTAGTGGGGGCACGCTGAGTGCACCCACTGGGTGTAGTCCCCGAGACTACGGTCGAATGCTTGTATTTGGCTGTAGTCTTAGAAACGTGTGTTTATCCCTTTTTCACTCGGAAGTGAATTATATTTGACATTTAGTCGATTGGTTCTTCACAGAACTCCTGTGATCTTGTGGCTCGCTACTCAGAGCTGGAACAAAAACATACTCAAGTCGAGCTGAGCTTGAAGCTGGTTCAGGAGAAGCTGACAAAGGCAAAGGAGGAGACCGAAGGTATGTTTGGTGAGACCCTGACGACTGCTTTTCCCCTTGCTTGTTTCAGCATCTGATCTTGCTGTAACTTGCAGGTAAGGTAAGGGAGGCCCAGCAGAAGAAAGACCTTGAGCTAGCTGAGAAGATCAAGCTTGCTGACGAGAAGTTAGCTTCAGTCACCAAGCTTGAACAAGACAATACCAATCTGAAAGCTGCTCTTGGGATTGCCAACAAGGAGGTCAGTCGACTGAAAACTGACAAAGCTGCCCTGACCGACCAAGTCAGCAAATTGACTGAGAAGAAAACTGAACTGGAGGCCTTCCTGAGTGGCCTTGCCAAGAAGTTGTTCCTTATGCTTGAAGGTAGACCTCCATGTTTGGCAAATATTTCCAATTGTGGCTTTTTCCATTCGACTATCTCCTTGACTTAGTGATCACCCTTGCAGAATTTTGTCAAAACTTTGAAGAAGAAACCAGCCGACTGGAGCCAAACCTTGACCCCGTCAATTCTCCGGTGAACGACGAAGTTGCCATGGATGTTTTCCGACTGGAGTCTCGTGTTGCAGCTGTCGTGGACTATCTCGCAAGGCTGAAGGCCGCCACATCGCGCATCGACTCGACGCTCTGGCCTGAGGAGATACTTCAGAATGACCTTGAATCGCTGATGGCCCGCTTGAACACGATCCCTGGTCGAGTGCAGGAGTGGAAGAAGTCCTCGGCTCGGTGTGGTGCAGATGTCGCTCTGTGTCTGGCCCGAGTCCACTGCAAAGATGCGCGAGAAGAGAAGCTGGCGGCCCTTCGGGTGGCCAATACCAAGAAGCACGACTTCAGATCCTTTATGGAAACTTTCCTTGCAGCTGCCACTCGGATCACCGACGGGATTGACCTTGATGAATTTGTTGCACCTTCCAGCCCTCCACAGGAGGGGTAAAAAACTTCTTCTGGCTCGACGCTTTAAATTTGCCTCGGTATGCTGAGTGAAATTGTAACCGACAAACCTTAACAGGCTTGACGCCTGAGAACTTTCGGTTCCTTTAGATGTCGATTCAAACTTGGATTTGGTGCTTGAATACGATTGCCTTCGGCTCGGAATGTCTTTTGCAGGTTCAAAGCAAGGTGCCTTAGGCGAGCGCTTGGACTGCAGCTAAGCCCCCGAGTGAGAGGGTTGCTCTTCACTCGGTAGGATTTTTGTAACTTAGGCGAGCACAGGGCTGCAGCTAAGCCCCCGAGTGAGAGGGTTGCTCTTCACTCGGTAGGATTTTCACAACTTAGGCGAGTGCTTGGACTGCAGCTAAGCCCCCGAGTGAGAGGGTTGCTCTTCACTCGGTAGGATTTTTATAACTTAGGCGAGCACGAGGCTGCAGCTAAGCCTCCGAGTGGAAGGCTGGCTTACCACTTGGTAGGATTTTGATAACTTAGGCGAGCACGAGGCTGCAGCTAAGCCTCCGAGTGAGAGGATTGCTCTTCACTCGGTAGGATTTTCACAACTTAGGCGAGTGCTTGGACTGCAGCTAAGCCCCCGAGTGAGAGGGTTGCTCTTCACTCGGTAGGATTTTCACAACTTAGGCGAGTGCTTGGACTGCAGCTAAGCCCCCGAGTGAGAGGGTTGCTCTTCACTCGGTAGGATTTTTATAACTTAGGCGAGCACGAGGCTGCAGCTAAGCCTCCGAGTGGAAGGCTGGCTTACCACTCGGTAGGATTTTGATAACTTAGGCGAAACGGATTCGCAGCTAAGCCTCCGAGTGGAAGGCTGGCTTACCACTCGGTAGGATTTTGATAACTTAGGCGAAACGGATTCGCAGCTAAGCCTCTGAGTGGGAGTCTGGCTCACCACTCGGTAGGATTTTTACAAACTTAGGCGAAACGGATTCGCAACTAAGTCAGCTAAGCCCCCAAGTGAGAGGGTTGCTCTTCACTCGGTAGGATTTTCACAACTTAGGCGAGTGCTTGGACTGCAGCTAAGCCCCCGAGTGAGAGGGTTGCTCTTCACTCGGTAGGATTTTCACAACTTAGGCGAGTGCTTGGACTGCAGCTAAGCCCCCGAGTGAGAGGGTTGCTCTTCACTCGGTAGGATTTTTATAACTTAGGCGAGCACGAGGCTGCAGCTAAGCCTCCGAGTGGAAGGCTGGCTTACCACTCGGTAGGATTTTGATAACTTAGGCGAAACGGATTCGCAGCTAAGCCTCCGAGTGGAAGGCTGGCTTACCACTCGGTAGGATTTTGATAACTTAGGCAAAACGGATTCGCAGCTAAGCCTCTGAGTGGGAGTCTGGCTCACCACTCGGTAGGATTTTTACAAACTTAGGCGAAACGGATTCGCAACTAAGTCACCCACTGAGGGGAATTTTATTGGAAAATAAAAAGTGACAGATATTGTGGAGGAACTATGACACTATTATTTTGAGGTCCATGAACTACAGAAGTACTTTATTGCAACTCATCCGAGTGATAAAACTTAAGTGTAAAATGGGCGGAGTAGCTCCGCGTTCCAAGCTCGGGGCTCGTCGATATCATGCTCGACGTTGTAAAGATGGTACGCCCCGTTGTGGAGAACCTTGGTGACGATGAAGGGGCCTTCCCAAGAAGGAGCAAGCTTGTGTGGTTTGTGCTGATCCACTCGGAGAACCAAATCTCCTTCCTGGAAGGCTCGACCTCTCACATTTCGGGCGTGGAAACGGCGCAGAACTTGTTGGTAGATGGTCGATCGGATCAGAGCCATCTCCCTTTCTTCCTCTAAAAGGTCGACTGCGTCCTGCCGCGCTTGTTCAGCTTCTGCTTCGTTGTAGATTTCAACTCGAGGAGCATTGTGGAGAAGATCACTCGGCAAGACTGCTTCAGCTCCATAGACCAAGAAGAATGGAGTTCTTCCGGTCGACCGATTAGGCGTGGTCCGCAGTCCCCAGAGTACAGATGGAAGTTCGTCGACCCAAGCTCCAGCCGCGTGTTTGAGATCACGCATCAGTCGAGGCTTCAGTCCCTTGAGAATCAGTCCATTAGCTCGCTCTGCTTGTCCATTCGACTGCGGATGGGCGACTGATGCGTAGTCGACCCGTGTGCCCTGGGAGTCGCAGAAAGCTCTGAATTCCTCTGAGTCAAAGTTCGACCCATTATCCGTAATGATGCTGTGCGGGACTCCATATCTGAATATTAGTTCCCTGATGAAGCTAACAGCAGTACCGCTGTCAAGGCTCTTGATTGGTTTAGCCTCGATCCACTTGGTGAACTTGTCGACTGCCACCAGTACATGCGTGAAGCCACTTCGTCCTGTTCTCAAAGGACCGATCATGTCCAGCCCCCAAACTGCAAAAGGCCAGACGAGTGGGATGGTCTTCAAAGCTGACGCAGGCTTGTGCGACATATTCGAGTAGAACTGACATCCCTCGCACTTATCTACTATCTCTTTTGCCATCTCATTCACCTTGGGCCAGTAAAATCCGGCTCGGTATGCTTTGGCCACGATGGTCCGAGAGGACGCATGATGACCACAGGTCCCCGAGTGAATATCATTGAGGATGAGTCGACCTTCTTCTGGTGTTATGCACTTCTGACCGACTCCAGTCGCGCTTTCTCTGTATAATTGTCCTTTGATTACGGTAAAGGCCTTAGATCGACGGACGATCTGTCGAGCCTCTTCCTCATCCTCCGGAAGCTCTTTCCTCAAGATATATGCGACATACGGAATCGTCCAGTCGGGAATGACCACCAAAACCTCCATGATCAAGTCGACCACCGCTGGGACTTCAACTTCAGTCGGATCTGTGGCGCTCTTGGGCTGCGGAGTTTCTTCGGTGAAAGGATCTTCTTTGACTGACGGAGTGTGTATATGCTCCAAGAACACACCACTCGGAATGGCTTCTCTCTTGGAACCTATCTTTGCTAGATCATCAGCTACTTGATTTTTCAGTCGGGGTATATGATGGAGCTCCAACCCCTCGAACTTCTTCTCCAGCTTCCTCACTGCACTGCAGTATCCAGTCGTGGCTGGGCTTCTCACGTCCCACTCTTTCATCACCTGATTGACCACTAAATCCGAGTCGCCATAGACCATTAGGCGACGGACGCCGAGTGAAATGGCCATGCGCAACCCATATAGGAGGGCCTCATATTCTGCCTCATTGTTGGAGGAATCAAAGTGAATCTGGAGCACATATCTGAGCTTATCTCCTCTGGGGGAAACCAGGACAACCCCAGCACCGGAACCATTCAACATCTTAGAGCCATCGAAAAACATGGTCCAAAGCTCCGAGTGAACTTCAGTCGGCTGCTATTGTTCAATCCACTCGGCGAGGAAATCTGCTATCGCCTGGGACTTAATGGCTTTCTTTGCCTCAAACTTGATATCAAGGGGAAGAAGTTCAATCGCCCATTTGGCCACTCGACTAGTTGCATCTCTGTTGTGCAAAATCTCTGATAGTGGAGCGTCGCTGACGACTGTGATGGAATGGTCAGAGAAATAATGAGCAACCTTCTTTGTGGTCATGTATATTCCATACACAAGCTTCTGATAATGAGGATATCTCTGCTTGGATGGAGTCAAGACTTCAGACAAATAATACACTGGGCGCTGAACTTTGAGAGCTTTTCCTTCTTCTTCCCGCTCGACCGTTAGCACAGTACTGACGACTTGTCCTGTGGCTGCGATGTAGAGCAACAGAGGCTCTTTGCTGATTGGAGCAGCAAGCACCGGCTGGGTGGAGAGCAGAGCTTTTAGCTCGGCAAACGCTGCATCAGCTTCTGGAGTCCACTCGAACTTGTCAGCCTTCTTCATCAGTCGGTAAAGAGGCAGTGCCTTTTCACCGAGTCGTGAGATGAATCGACTTAATGCGGCCAAGCATCCAGTAAGCTTCTGGACATCGTGCACTCGCACAGGGCGTTTCATTCGGAGAATAGTGCCAATCTTCTCTGGGTTAGCGTCGATTCCCCGTTCGGAAACGAGAAAACCGAGTAACTTGCCACCAGGAACTCCAAATGTGCACTTTGATGGATTGAGCTTGATATCATACCTTCTGAGGTTGGCAAATGTTTCGGCGAGGTCAGCGAGCAGGTCGGAACCTTTTCGTGACTTGACAACAATATCGTCCATATAAGCTTCCACATTCCGACTGATTTGGGTGAGTAGACACTTCTGAATCATTCGCATAAATGTGGCTCCGGCATTCTTGAGGCCGAATGGCATGGTGATATAGCAGAAGCACCCGAATGGAGTGATGAAAGCTGTTTTTACCTCATCGGGCCCGTACAGACGGATCTGGTGGTACCCGGAGTAAGCATCTAAAAAAGACAACCTCTCGCATCCTGCGGTCGAGTCAACAATTTGATCTATGCGAGGGAGAGGAAAGTGATCTTTCGGGCAGGCCCGGTTGATGTGCTTGAAATCAATGCACATTCGGAGCGACTTGTCCTTCTTAGGAACCATGACGACATTAGCGAGCCACTCGGAGTGGTATATCTCTCGGATAAATCCTGCCGCCAACAGTCGAGCTACTTCTTCACCGATGGCCTTTCTCTTCTGGACGGCGGACCGCCGAAGATGTTCTTTGACTGGTTTTGCAGACGAGTCGACTCTTAGGCGATGCTCAGCCAGTCCCCTGGGAACACCTGGCATGTCAGCGGGCTTCCATGCAAAAATGTCCCAGTTCTCACGGAGGAACTGGATGAGCGCTTCTTCCTATTTTGGGTCGAGTGTTGTGGAGATGCCGGTCGGAGCTGCTTCGGGGTCGGTCGGGTGAATGTGAACAGGCTTCGTCTCGCCGGACGACTGGAATGCAGACTCTGTGGCGGGCTTCTTGGATCGCAGCAAGTCACTCGGATCTGCGTTTTGCTTGTATTCTTCGAACTCGACCGCTGTCACTTGGGAATCGGCAATCTTGGAGCCCTTCTGAAAGCACTCCTCTGCCTTTTTCCTATCACCGGTGACAGTGATCACACCTTTGGGACCGGGCATCTTCAATTTGAGGTACACGTAACATGGTCGAGCCATGAACCGTGCATAGGCTGGTCTCCCCAAAATGGCATGATATGCACTTTGAAAATCCACGACCTCAAACGTCAACTTTTCTTTGCGAAAATGCTTCGAATCACCAAACACTACGTCCAAAGCTATCTGGCCGAGTGACTCGGCCTTCTTCCCTGGTATAACTCCATGGAAGCTCATGTTACTAGTGCTCAGTCGGGACATCGGAATGCCCATACCTTTCAATGTGTCTGCATACAATAAGTTCAGCCCACTTCCACCATCCATCAGCACCTTTGTCAGTCGAGTGCCTTCGACAACTGGATCGACCACCAAAGCTTGCCTCCCGGGGGTGGCAATATGAGTCGGGTGATCAGATTGGTCGAATGTGATGGGTGTTTGAGACCACTTCAGATAATTTGCCTTTGCTGGGGCAACCATGTTCACCTCTCGGTTAATCACTTTCAGTCGACTTCTGCTTTCCACATCTGCAAAGATCATCAGAGTGGAGTTGATATGCGGATATCCTCCCTCACTGTCCTCTTTGTCTTCGGCCTTGTCCGACTCCTTTTCCTTGTCCTTAGACTGTTTTCCCTGAAACTGCTGGATCAGGAGTCGACATTGGCGAGTGGTGTGCTTTGGGTAAATGATATTCCCCTCTTCATCTTTCTTCGTGTGAATGTGACACGGCATATCCATCACGTCGTTCCCTTCTTTATCCTTTACCTTCTTGGGGTTCCAGGATCCTTTTGGTTTCCCCTTTAACTTTCCTTGAGTCACGGCCAGAGCCTCTCCAGGAGCTGCCGGTTCAGCCTTCCGCTTCAGTTTCCGACTGGTGTTTCCTTTTTCCGACTGACTCGGCTTGTGCTTGCCGCTTCAAAGTCGGTCTTCTTCTTCGCCGTTGGCGTACTTGGTAGCAATCTCCATCATCCGACTCAAGGTCATGTCACCGGTTCGACCAAATTTCAAACTCAGTTCTCTGTTCTTGACGCCGTCTTTGAAGGCGCATCCCCCTCCTAGTCCGAATAGGACAAGGGAAGGGGGGCGGCGCCCCCCCTTTCCTTCCCCTCCTCCTCCTCTTTCCCCCTTCTCTCCTACTCCAACTTGGAAAAGGGGAGTCCAACTCCCGGTGGGAGTAGGACTCCCCCCTTGGCGCGCCCCCTTAGGCCGGCGGCCTCCTCCCCCTGGCTCCTTTATATACGGGGGCGGGGGGGCACCCCAGAGACACACAAGTTGATCTACGGATCGTTCCTTAGCCGTGTGCGGTGCCCCCCTCCACCATATTCCACCTCGGTCATATCGTCGCGAAGCTTAGGCGAAGCCCTGCACCGGTAGAACATCAACATCGTCACCACGCCGTCGTGCTGACGGAACTCATTTCCGGAGCCTTTGCTGGATCGGAGGGCCGGAGATCGTCATCGAGCTGAACGTGTGCTGAACTCGGAGGCCCCGTACGTTCGGTGCTTGGATTGGTCGGATCATGAAGAGGTACGACTACATCAACCGCGTTGTGCTAACGCTTTCGCTTACGGTCTACGAGGGTACGTGGACGAACACTCTCCCCTCTCGTTGCTATATCATCACCATGATCTTGCGTGTGCGTAGGAATTTTTTTGAAATTACTACGTTCCCCAACATCCCGGCGGCTGCAGACAAGGGCAACGGGTCGCTCGAGCTTGGCTTGTAAAAAATGACCGATTTAGCAGTTCTTCGTCAGCATTGCGTGTGATAGCTTTATGTTTCGTGCACACCGACAAACGCACGCATCCCAGCTTACCAAACGCGTGACTTTCGCACTGCGCGGGCTTAGTTGGGCCTCGCACTGGTTGCCAAGCACGCCATAGGCACTTTGGTGGTGGTGGTGTGTGTGTGTGTGGGAGGGGGGGGGTGGTGAGTACATCATGATGTTCAAGGGTGCTATATTCACAATCTTGCCCATCCGACGAGGAGCCTTCATCTTCCCCATCTTTCCTAATGAGTACAAAAATTAAGCACCACATCTTTACAGTCAGAGATAAGTGTGTTAACTATGAAAACAATTGTCTTTGGAGTTTGGAGTCACCGATTAGTGGGCTAACTACGGAAAATAAGAAGTATAGTTTCGTGCAACTGGGCCCCAGCAACGTGAGTCGACGAACATGGTAATAAGACTTGTTAAGCTAGAGAGTTTATTAAACACAAATGTACGAGTGCTGATTAAGACAGTTGGCATCTAATGATGCGGTATGATTAAGCGTTTATTACCGAACAAGAAGCCGCATATTTCGGGTCAAGAGAGTTTGTCGTGAGCGAGCAACGTGGAGGGGTGTGCGTGTGAACAGCTCTAGCTGGATGAACAATTGACTTGGACCAACTTGGTAGCAGCACCCAACGCGAGGAGAGTACAGCCCATGACATCTGAGCATCGTTCAACGTGGGGCGGCATAACTTTAGCATATCTTAATTAAGCAAGTGGATTGATTACTTGTTTTATTAGAGCAACTTGATGCAAAACTAATTGTTTAAATATGGCCGGTCGATGCAATCATGCAACTAATTAAGCTAGCTGGCTAGCGCTATAAGCCCGATCAAGAGGGGTAGCATCATTCCGCTTACACTGCTTTCGCATCCAATTCATACACACAAAACTAACTGAGCGAGCTTCTGAGCTAGCACCAAGCGCAACCATGGAGGCGGCTCTGGTGAGTGCGGCGACGGGTGCCTTGAAGCCCGTCCTTGGGAAGCTGGCCACCCTTTTGGGTGACGAGTACAAGCGTTTCAAAGGCGTGCGTGCGTGGTGACATCAAATCGCTCTCTAGCGAACTCACCGCCATGGAAGCGTTTCTTCTGAAGATGTCAGAGGAGGAGGATCCTGATGTTCAGGATAAGGTGTGGATGAATGAGGTCCGGGAGCTCTCCTATGACATGGAGGACTCCATTGATGACTTCATGCAAAGTGTCGGCAGCAAAGATACAAAGCCAGATGGCTTCTTGGAGAAGATGAAGAACTCATTGGGAAAGATGGGGAAGATGAAGGCTCGTCGGCGAATAGGCAACGAGATAGGAGATCTGAAGAAGCAAATCATCGAGGTGGCGGAGAGGAATGCAAGGTACAAGGCCCATGAGGCCTTCTCCAAGGCCAAGAATACAACCATTGATCCTAGAGCTCTTGCTATCTTTCAGCATGCCTCCGAGCTTGTCGGAATTGATGAACCCAAGGCTGAGTTAATTAAACTATTGACTCAAGGTGTGTCAACACAAGAGAAAATAAAGTTGGTATCCATAGTAGGATCCGGTGGAATGGGCAAGACAACTCTTGCAAATCAAGTGTATGAAGATCTCAAAGGAGAATTCCAATGTCAGGCCTTCATATCTGTGTCTAGAAATCCAGAGATGATGAATATCATGAGAACTATTTTTAGTGAAGTCAGTGGGAAAGATTATGCTAACACTGAAGCAGGTAGTAACAACAACTCATTAGCAAGATCGCCGATTTCCTGGCAGACAAAAGGTACAATTTCTATTTTGACCTCTCATTCTCAAGTATATAGTTAATAAAGTTATTTAGGTACTTCACATCTTAATCATCTTGTATTTTTGTAAAAAACTAGTTCCGTGTAGGTTGATGCCCATTTAATTTATCAGTTGGTACAAAAAGTTTTGTGTCAATTGGATGTTGATGCCAAGTAAATAAAAATAGAAAGAGGACCAAAAACCACATATCTTAGGAACCACATCCGTGATTTATGTCCTTTAGTTTACCTTTGGTATTAAAAAATGTTTAAACACAGCTACTCCTATCATTGAGCATATTAGATAGCCTTAGAGTAACTATAATAAGGGGTTTATAGGCGGACGAGGATTTAGAGCTTTCAGGTGCTCCGCACCCCTATATGTACAATACCATGAAAACAATACCAAGAAATTTGATAAAAAAATCTGGGATTTTGGAATATCAAACGTGGTTTACCGACGTACTCCCGTCTGAGATTTGGTGAAAAAAATACCAGGAAACGTATTCGCGGCAAAAAAGAAAAAAATTTCCTATGTATAGCAAAACACTGTTTGGGTACATTTTTTTCCGGGCAGTAATTCCTTCGCCACGGATAGGTTTTTGGGTATTTTTTTCACGAAATTTCACATGGGAGTAGACTGGGGGACCAGGTTTGACATCCCGAAATTTTAGTTTTTTTTGATTTTCTGGGAATTTTTTACGAATATTTTTCCTATAGGGGTGCGGAGCACCAGGGAGCTCCTGTGTATTTTCCGTTTATAGTCTGCTTACATGACACTATCATCTATACCAAGTACAATGGACTCTCCTACAAGAGTCACCTCTACAGATGCTCCAAGGCAAATTAATATCTAATAGCTAATATCATCATATGTACTATGACAAAGGATAATAATAGAGCCATTTGCTGGCAATATCTCATTAGCATGTGACCTATGGTTAGTCTAATAGCATACCTATATAATAGTAAGCTATACAAATATACTACCCAACTAATATCGAACCTACCTCACTACAAAGTTTTTTGAATCCCATGCTATTGGTGGGAATAAATCTACAAGCCGCTTCTTTTCTTTTCCTCCAACTTAGCACAAATATGATGTGGCAACTTCTATAGCCTCCTTACGTCATTTTATTATACTTGCTCCAATAGCCATGCTCTTAGGGAGTAGATCAAGTAGCTAACCTCGGCCCTCTAGTACTAAAATCACTCATACATTTTATAAGAGTAACTCTAACAAAGTCTTCGTATTGGAAGCCTCCATAAAGAGCATGGATCACTCTCCATAATATTTTGGAGGCTGTCCAGGCGACACACAAACTAAGAGTCCCCACACCAGAGCCTCCATAATTATTTTTCATTCTCATTTTTTGGCTGAATCAACTCATAAGTTATATACACTCAATTGGAGAGATTCAACACTTCCGAGGAAACATTGCATTACCAGGTTCTTACTAAGAGGGGGGGGTGGCTTAGCGAAATTTTCATAGCATAGGTGTTCAAAATTTATCGCTTTTACATATATGTAGAGATCATATATAGCGTGATTTCAAGCCCCACTTCGATGGGGAATACGATGCATGGGGCACGTGCATATGGGACGAGGCAGGTCAAACTCTAGGAGCGGCTATGTGTTGGTCCGCCGCCGCCACAACGGTCACCGAGGCCGGGGACGGCTTGACCGGCGGAGGGAATGCCCAAGATGGCGCGATCCGATATGGTAATTTCACCATCACCTCGTCGAAACATGGACCATTTGGCATCCTCTCTCTTTGTTGTAAACTCCTATCCAACAACAGTTTCCTAGAAGTTTTCGCTGAGGCAGACGACCGAGGCGTAGGCTGCATAGTGCTCAGCCCATGCCCCTTTAACAGTGAGGCGACAGGGAGCCGACCCTTGAATCTAGCTTTGAGGATACCCCTCCTTCCCATACATGATCTTCATGTCGTCGTACTGGGGATCCCAATCTAGCACGTGCATCAGAGGATACCAATCTTCCCACTCAACGAGAAGGTTGGGATCCTCCCAGTGCATCACACCGATCTAATTAAATTCCTTCTCATCAGTGATGTGGGCATCCTCTTCCTCCTCTTCCTCCTAGTCCAACATCCATTCCTCCTCCTCTGCGAGCGCCATCCAGTCCGGCCACATGGAAAGTGACATGGTGAGCATGCTGAAAGTGAAAGTGGAGCTGTGGGGGGAGGGGAGATGAGCCAACATGGGGAAGCAAAAACTATTTTATAGCCGCGGGCCATGGGTGGTGGGAATAATATGGAAAGTAACATGACAAAAAATGACGTAGGCAGTTGGCTAGGCGGTCACCACCATTAACTGGCTCGTTTCCCATTACCGAAAAAGGCTTTCGCCCCGCTTTATAGATAAAGCAAACCGCCACAAGACATACAACCACAACAGGTTCACACACACACACCCAAGTACCACAACAAAGTCATAGGGAATTGCTGAGGGCACAGCTCAACAAGCCCAAAGAAAATAGAAAAAAGAAACAAAGCGAGAGAAGATGAGCGTATTCCTGTCTACACTACTGTAGGGAGAGAAGATGTGACGCATGAGAGGATGAGGAGACAAGTGAAACTTTCACCCATGTGTGTGGTTGGCAATGGAGCGCACTCCAAAGCAATGCCCCCAAACCTCTAAGTATTGAGGGGGGCAAGATGGTGGCTAGATCGGCCTTTTCATCCAAAATCACTAAATGGACGTTTATTATGGTGACAGAGAACATTTGGAGACCAAGCTAGAGGTTCTCCAATGTGGGATTTTTTTTGTTTTCCTGCCTATATTAACTAGGCTCATGCCTCTTATATTTTGAACATGTCATGGGGGAGGGATATCCCCACCTGAATACTGATTCTATTTCAAAGAAAATGATCTGGTATATGAGGGACACCTGGCCGAGAGCCATGATCCAATTTTTGAGGAAGAGCGGATCTAAAACCTTCATCAATGAGGAAAGCCATATCGAAAAACCATACAGCCTGAGGGGTCAACATAATGCCGAAGCAAGAACAGGAAAACATAAAACACCTCTCATGGTGAGAAGAGGATATTATTATGTTGCTGAGAAGGAAACCGACATGGTGAGATGATGCATGTTGACGCGGTAACTATGTATGTGGTAAGAAAGGAGGCTCTCATGGAGACAAGAGGATATTAGTGTGTTGCTGAGAAGGAAACTGACATGGTGAGACGATGCATGTTGACGCGGTAACTATGTATGGGGTAAAAAATGAGGCTCTCCTGGTGAGAATAGGATATTAGCGTGTTGCTGAGAAGGAAACTGACATGGTGAGAGACAAGTTCACCAGGTTTCACCTTGCAAGGAGGAGAATGGCAAGCCACCATCATGGGAGTGGTGCACATCAGAGTCACCACATCAACATGCATCGTCTTTTCTAATCGGCGGCCGCCGACATGGCATTCTCCTGGATTTCTCTTGTTTTAGCACAGCACACCGATGCCTCCTGAACACAACACCCATGCCAACATACGATTCCGACAACTGGCTGTCACCAACCAATGCAGGGCTGGCAAAAAAAGGGAAGGAGAAATGGGAGGCAAAAGTGCTCTTTGGACTTGAGAGGTGTGAAGGTTGCCCGCACATGGAGTATCCCGTCGTAGGACACGACCCAGCACGGGGAGAGTGAGGGGCACCATAGGCCACCAGAACAGGAAGAGGCGGGTTGGAGCATGATGGCTCAAGTGGGCGATGATGGTCGGAGTTGGCACGCTCGACGTCACCTTAGTCATGGAGGGAACGAGGTGGAATGGTGAACCAGAGCGCCGAGAACGCAACCCAGACCCATTGATGGAGCAAGGGTTTGGCTAGGAGTGCGTGCCGCACGCACATTAGCACAAGGTGGCGGAGAAGGAGTGTGTTAGGCTTGGAGGTAATTGGGGTGGATCGCCACTTGGGGGTACAAGGATGCGTTAGGACACAACCGTGAAGAGGTGGAAGGTGGTGGTGGAGCAGGGCATCGAATGTGTGGCAACTCCATTAATAGGGAGGGTGAAGTGGTAGCTATGATAGAGAATCTGACGCACCGGCTTGCGTCGCCCAACACGGGCATGCGAAGGTGAAGCCCACAGTCATGACACCCGATTGTAGCGGAGCCGGAGAGGCGCGTCTGGCATAGTGCACAGGGATCTCAGGGGGGAGGGACTGACACAGATATGAGCGTGTCGGGCTGGACGAGGTGAGGCTAATGGGGGAGGTTAGTCACATGGGGCAAGGAACTAGATCTGTTCGTGGTGATGGAGCCGAGATAGGGAGAAGGGGGCGCAGACGTGGGTCGCGTGCGTCCTCTCCTCTGCCATCTGCCATTGGGGCTTTTCCTTTATGCCTCCTCCGGCTACTGCATGAGGATGATGGGCGGCCACGGAGTTTTTTGTCAGTGGCGGTGCGGAGCCCTCCGGAGTCACGATAGCAACCCATGATGCATCACCAGGTTCCCTCGAATGTTCACTGCAATGGCCTTTAACCATCTTATCAGCTCACTTCTCTTCATAAGTTTTTTGCGATCAAACCATTTTTTGGAGTACTTTATCTCATTACCAGTTTTGGGTAGGCTATGCCATGCACGTCACCTTATTTCTCGGCCACCTTCTCCTTCAGTGATCCCTTCAAACTAAAGATGTACTCCCTCCGTCTGAAAAAGCTTGTCCCTCAAATGAATATATCTAGTACCAAGTTAGTGCTAGATACATCTATTTAAACCATTTTTTGGAGTACTTTATCTCATTACCAGTTTTGGGTAGGCTATGCCATGCACGTCACCTTATTTCTTGGCCACCTTCTCCTTCAGTGATCCCTTCAAACTAAAGATGTACTCCCTCCGTCTGAAAAAGCTTGTCCCTCAAATGAATATATCTAGTACCAAGTTAGTGCTAGATACATCCATTTAAACCATTTGAGGGATAAGCTTTTTCTAACGGAGAAAGTACCAGATCACCCAACTCCCCATAATCTGCCTAACAAATTAGCACGTACCAATATACGCACAAGATTTGTGTCAGCAATAGACGCAAGTTTAACACATGTGTCAGATTTCTTACTTAGGGTATTTATTTATGAGAATCAATGGGAGAAATAATTGATTTGTCAGTCAAAAACAGTCTCCGTGGTGGTGGGCGACAGAGCAAGGAGCTGTGGACTTCTCGCGGGTCATGTTTAGCCAATGAAATCTTGAGAGTGGTGGAGTTGGTCGGCATGACGGTGACTACCCAACTCATGACTTCTGTTTTCTCCGGGTCCGCCTCCGTCTTAGGGTTGTGGCTACCTCATTTGGTTGCTGCGTGGAGACCTTCGAGGAATGGTTGCTTCGACCACTCTCTTCTACAACGGCATAAATGGATGGATTACTAATTACAGCACATAAATCCCGTTATATTAGCATAATGATCGCATAACCAAGAATGAATGTCCCTTGTTTATCAGGGTTTATTCTCTTTGGTTATTTTAGCACGTGCCCATAATTTTTTTAATTAGAGCCAAACCAGCACATTCTCTTTTATTGGTATGTGCCCACAATTTCTTTTAATTATAGCTAACCAACATTTTCAATTTTATTGGCACGCGCAAGCTATCACTGGCAATAATTTATGGAGTCCCTCATTCTACTCATGATTCTTGAAACAACTTTCTTATTGTCAGACAACCTTCTTATTTCCTAACAACCTAGGGACATATAAAAATTGGTGTGATTTAGTATAATGCTCTAAGGTGGGACTATTCATATCATAATTTCAAGCTAGCTGAGTTGATTTTGGCCATCAGCACAATACGAAAGGTCCGTAGTTCAATCCCCTCGCGGCCTAAATTTTTTGTTGCTCATCTGTCTAGGCACAGTTTGGTCCACCCGCGAGACAAACGGAAAACTTCAGAAATTATGTGTGGAACGGACGGAACAAAATCTATACGTATATTTTTCCTTTTCCTTGGGTTAGCAGCGTGGGAGCTACTATATGACACTAGTTGCGTCAAATAGCGCGTGGGACCCCTAGCAGTTCACGTCTGGGTCAGCCCACTGACAGGCAACAAAAGACCTCATCTGTAAGGTGCAAGTAAAACTAAAAAAAGGACACATTAAATGATAAACTCATGGCCTCAAATACTCAACCACGTGCTGCTAGCGACCAGAACAAACGCATAATGCTAACCAATGGCCAGTGCGAATATTATTAATTATATTGTTGCGTCATATTTGAAACATTTTTTGATTTTTTTAACTTCTAAAATAATACATATTATGAATTGCCCAATATTCATAGAAACCTGAAATATTTTTTTGAAAATTCCGCACATTTTTGGAAAACATGAAAAAAAATTAAACATGATCATTTTTTATTCACAATTTTTTGAAACAATGAGCCTTTATAAAAATATACGTTTTTTAATTTGTGAACAGTTTTTAAAAACAGGAACGTGTTTTGTACATTCAGAACAATTTCATAAACTATATTTTTAAACGGGAACATTATTTTGTATTTGCGAACATTTCGCTAAAACTAGAATATTTTCCGAATTTCTATTTTTTAAATGCATAGTTTTAGATAATCTCGATTTTTTGGAAAAAATCATTTTAAAAAATTGGGAACATTTTTTGAATTTTGAACAAATTGGGAAAGAGATTTTTTTTAGGTTCTGAACAGTTTCAAAATTGGAACACAATTTTAGAAGTTTAAAAGTTTTCGAAAATTTGAACAAAAATTGTAATTTTGAACATTTTTTAATTCACGGAAGAAAGAAAAAATTGGAAAGAAAAAGAGAATGGAACAGAAAAATAACCGGGTCGGCCCAGTCTTGGGCGCCCTGTGCGAAAGCCCTGACTAAGTGTCGCGGCGTACCGCACATAGTGTTTTTCCGTATGCGTGGGCAGGAAAATAAGCGAGTTGTCTTTGTTGGTCCAGAACGCGCATAACCCACATACGAAATTCTGGAGAAATCAGTTTTCCTTTTCTAGCAGACAGACACACTTGTGTCGAAAAGAAAAACAGATAGACGCACAAAAATTTAGCACCACCTCGGATAGAAAAAAAAATCTTTTCAACGGTGAATGGATGAAAGTCGGAGAAACACACCTTGCTTTATTAGTAGATATAGATTTGTATGTTGCCACCGTGAACATGTTTATTGTTTTATGTATTTGTCTATCTTATTTTATACGACTTTATTTCATTACCACACTGATATCAACCATGTATCCTTGTGTAGGTATTTTGTTGTTGTTGATGACATATGGGATGTGGATACATGGCATGTTCTTAAGCATGCATTTCCGGTGAAAAGTTCAGGCAGTATCATAATCACTACTACTCGTATAAATGATGTTGCTGAATCATGTCGTTCAACACCATTTAGTGGAGATATTTATTGCATAAGGCCTCTTGACATGGTGCACTCCAGGCAATTGTTTTACACAAGATTATTCAACGTCGAAGAAAATTGCCCCTCATACCTTAAAAAGGTTTCTGAGCATATTTTGAGAAAATGTGCTGGATTGCCTTTGGCAATCATTGCTATATCTGGTTTGTTGGCTAATACTGAAAGGACAGAGGGTCCATGGAAACAAGTTGAAGATTCGATTGGTCGAGCACTTCAAAGAAATCCCAGTGTTGAAGGAATGATGAAGATACTATCACTTAGTTACTTTGATCTGCCTGCTCATCTGAAATCTTGTCTTTTATGTTTGAGTATATTCCCTGAAGATTCTATTATCAGTAAGAAAATTTTGATAAAGAGGTGGATTGCTGAAAGATTAATTCATACAGAAGCCGGATATAGTACAACATATGAGTTTGGTGAAAGGTGTTTTAATGAGCTCATCAATAGGAGTTTGATCCAACCTGCGGAAACCAACAAATATGGTATGGTAAAGTACTGTCGAATTCATGACACAGTTCTTGATTTCATCATATCCAAATCCATCGAAGAAAACTTTGTTACTTTGGTAGGTGTTCCTAGTTTAACTGTTGGCACACGAGTTCGCCGGCTGTCCCTGCAAGCCGGCAAGCAAAAAGAATTGATAGTGCCAAAAGGCTTGGTGTTGTCTCATGTCCGATCACTTGATGTGTTTGGAGAATCTGTGAAAATCCCTTCTATGGATAAGTTCAGGCATTTGCGTTTTCTGGACTTTGAAGGTTGCAAACAACTGGAGAACCATCATCTTAAAAATATAGATAACTTGTTTCAGCTGAGGTACCTGAGCCTTCATGGGGTGAAGAAAGTAAGCAACCTCCCAGAACAAATTGGACGCCTATGGTGCTTAGAGATACTGGACTTAACTGATACGTCTGTTTATGAGTTACCAGCATCTATTGTCAATCTCAAGAGACTGGTGCACCTATTGGTAAACCTGTATGTAACACTTCCTTGTGGAATTCCCAAGCTGCAAGCACTGGAGAAATTGAAGCATGTCAATGTCTATTGTCAGTCATTTAACTTCCTGCAAGAATTTGAGCAGATGCAGAGTCTGAAAGTATTGCACCTTCATTTTGAGGATTATTATTTTGTTGACGGAATGGACGCTGAAAATGAGTCCAAGAAAACTATTATTGCCACTTCCCTTACAAACCTAGGGAACCTTCTCTCTCTAACTGTTTGTGACGGCCCTGAATTTGTAAGGGAGTCTTTGTGCCCTATGCCACTTAGCCTCCAGAAGCTGAAAGTCTTGAATTCTAGTATTCCCCATGTTCCAAATTGGGTGGGCTCCCTTATCAACCTCCAGAAATTACGCCTTGAATTGGTGAGAGCTGAGCAGGAAGATTTATATATCCTTGGAGGCTTACCTGTTCTGCATTGTCTGATTCTGAGAATTGATGGCCATGAAATTAGAAATACCTCATTAACAGAAGAGCTCGAAGTTACAAGGGTCATAGTCTGTGGTGAAGTTGGATTCCCATGCTTGAGGATATTTATTTTTGATAGTCAGTGTGCTGTGATGAATTTGACCTTTGCGGCTGGAGCCATGCCCTTGGTAGATGACCTCTTGATAGTATTTAACGCAGAAGAAACTGGGTCTCCCGGTACCAGCGGTGATTTTGATCTCGGAATAGAAAATCTCCTCAGCCTCGTTAAAATCAGATGTGTAGTATGGGGAGACGAGGACGACAGAGTTGAGGCTGCAGAAGCTGCCATTCGGGAAGCAGCCAACGCACATCCCAACCGCCCTACTCTACGCTTGGACTGATAATGCGTTGCCGGAATCAAGGTACTAACTTTTTCTCCCATGAAAGAGCATGTACTTTAATCTACAAGATCTATTTATCTCTCTCATTGCCTCACATGATTGTTCGTCTGTCTTTTTGAGCAATTAGGGTGCAACGCCAAAGGTTCATCATCACTGCATTTCTAAGATCGAAACATTCATCATTCTCTGCGAGGATGGATCTGCCTCCCTGCACCCTGCTGGTACGTACTTAGTCAAACCTAGTATATCTTTATTCTCGTTGTCGTGCATACTATACTCCCAGAATCCCTAGCTAGAGAACTGCGTTCTGTACCCTTAAGATAAAATAATATATTAGCAAATACAGCATATGTGAGGTACCTGCAGTTTTCTAATCTAATGCACCTTGTGTTTCGTGATGATGTAAGAAATATGGCATGCAAGTAACTGTGCTGTACAAGTGTACACACATTTGTTTGTTCGTGAATTAATTGCATGCGTTTCCTAAAAGTAAAGATGGCCCAAACTCAACTCAACTGAATTTTGCATAAATAAATCCTCCTCTATGCATGTGTGTTTGGCCAGTCTAAACTCTTAACCGGAAAAATGCCGTGCTTCAGGGCCGAGCAGAAGATGTCGTCGATGTTGTCGTGTCGTGGGAGAACGACACCAAGCACAAGGCGGCCCTTGACGTGAAGCTCAGAACACAAGAGGTCTGGACTCCGAGTCTCGACCTTGCCTAGTTGCCTTCCTGGCGGACCCTTTAGTTGCAAAGTTCAGATTCAGAGTATGACGTCAGGATATGCTCATGCTCACCTCTTGCGTGACAGAATCATGGTAAAATATTGGAAGCTGTACACATAATAAACATGAAAACAAGCACATGTAACTTGTTATATACTCCTACTAACTAACTCTGTGTACTGATTGTTAGAGTTAAGCACGAATCCAAGATTGCACGGCACATGCATGTGTGCCCTAGTTTGGTTAGTATTGCAAACCGAGTAGGATTAGCAGTACTACACGGAGTAGGATTAGCAGTAGGCTATGCTTAGCATATATATATGCGTCTACCCCCAGCCCTTGTAACACCGATCAGTTGAAAGCAATAAGGAAAACCAAGGCACGTCAAGAGCCTTTGGCAGTACACCGATTCGTTTGTGTTCGCTGAGTTCCGCTGAGTTGCTCCGTCGTAATCGATTCGATCCGATCGACTAGAGCTAGCTAGCAAGCCTGGTTCACGTAGCGGTTACACGGGCAACGTATTGCTCCTGTGAATCAATTAACCTGCTTGCCTGCTTGCTTCGAGCCAGCTTTACACACGTACCTGTATTACCTTCGGTCGCGATTTGATCTACAGTTCAAAAGCCAACACTGATCTTTGTCCAGATTGCAGGATAAAACGGAGAAAATTGCAGAGTGGGCAAATAAGACGTGGTGGAAGGAGCCAGGTTCCGGGAGAGGTGAGGGCTGCCGCGGAGGAAAGCCGGCGGGAGGAGATTACCAGGTTCTGGGAGACAGCTGCGAGGCACAGGTCCAAAGAGACCATGCCCACGGAAAAAATTGGTCGGCTACTTCGGCTGAACAGCCAACACGCACATAGATTATGGCCTGAATAATCACGGTGATTTTGAGGACTTGCTCTAGCTAGAAGATGTGCATGCTCTTGATTTATTGGTTTTCAACATTGGTCATAGGCTTCGATGATGTATGTATTATATTTGGGAGAGTGAATTCATATTTCTACCACTATTTGGACATTTTTTTACGCGAATCGCCCAATCGAACAGTTTTCATCTGGATTACCCTGTTTTTTACGCGATCTTCACTTTCAAGCATGTGGAATGGATCCTTCTGTACTAGTGAGAGACTGTGCCGTTGTGCCCCTGAATCACTCGCTCGCCGGTGGACACACACAAACACGCACAAACTGCTCGGTCAGGGGAGAAAACAGAGCGGCGGTTCAGCACGCACACACAGGTTTCAGGCAACCAATGCCTTTTTTTTCAAGAACACGTGCGAGAATCGTGTGTCTTTGTATTGATAGATAGAAGTGGAGAATTTTTTACAAACAAGTTACAAGCCTCTCACGGGAGGGCTGTCTCCGCTACGACGTGCAACATGGACTACTCGCTATATTCTCCGCCGTTGGGAGCCTTGATGTGCAACCAATGCCTTTCTTTTCTTTCTTTTTCCGACTGAGTACTGGCTACACACGCACAACCTCTTATTACATGGTGAAGATCAACTCGACTCTAGCTGTCTCTTACGCAGTGAACCGACATAAAAATTCACCGAATGCTAGCTGCCATCTACACAGTGAACTGACATACAAATTCACTGAATCCTGGCAAAAGCAATGCCGGCTACAGCAAGTTGCAGCATCTTCACACTTGCTCCATCATGTGCATTTACACCAGACCAGTGACAGTGCAGCGGCAACAGCCAGCCATGCGTGTCTGCTTTGCCAGTGCACATCCAAAGAATGACCGCCGAGCAGTTAGCTCGAAAGCACGTGTCCTGCTTTTTTCCTCTGTTCCCTCTCGCGTCGCCCCGCGCGTGACCGAGAGGGAACCCTAGCCGCCGCTGCCGCCGGGTCTCCCCCCTCTACTCTCCTCCCCCTCGCCGCCGCCCGAGGGCGCGGCCGGACGAAGCCCGGTCGTCGCCGGCGGCGGCGGGGTTCCTTGTCTCCTCGCGCGGCGGCTTCGGCGCGGGATGCGGCGGCCGGTCGGGGACGCAGCGCTTGGCGACGGGCGCGCCGGCGTGGCTGCTCATCGGCGTTGAGGTGCAGCGGCGGTGCAGGCTGGCGACGGGACAGGCGGCGCGGTGGTGGCGCGCTCGTGCTGGCCGGGGATGGCGTGGGCGCCTCTGGCGGCGGCGCTCAGATCTGGTCGCCACGAGGCGCGGTCGGGGGCGCACTAGGCTGCGGGCGGCCGCCCTCTGCCGTGGCTATGCTGGTGGGGGTGGCGGCGCTGCAGTGCGGGTGCGGCAGGCCAGCGGGTGGTGATGGCGCGGCGGCGCGTCCGGATCCGCCCCTGACGCTGCGGGCCGCGGGCGGCCCTTTCGCGGCATCTCGATGGTGTGGGGGCGGCGCGGCAGCGGTGGAGGTGGGCAACCCTCGTCTAGGCGGGCCCTTGCGCCTGGATGGCGGCGCTCGGCGCGGGAGGGCCTCCCTGGTGAGCTTCCTGGGCTACGGCGGCGGGTCGATTTGGTTTCCCTCCTTGGCGGGCGCGCGTTTGCAGATGGCCTCGCGGAGATATGTGCCAGCTACCATGGTGGGGCATCACGGGGGTTCCGCGGAGGAGCTAGGTAGGACGGACGGGTGGCCTCGATGCGGTCGCGCCACCTGTCGCTGGCACAGTTTGCTGGTCCGGATGCGTCCGCTCCTCATCCTCCTCCTTTCCTCGTGCTCGGCGGGGAGTTCGGTTGGAGGGATGGGCGGCCTCGATCCGGTCGCGCCACCTGTCGCTGGCACGGGATGTGCCGGTCCGGATTCGGCCGCTCCCCTTTCTCCCCCGTTCCTCGGCCACGGTCGGGTTGGTGTAGGTCTTCCAGCGGAGCGTCTGCGGGTGGTTCTGCTGGTCGAGGGTCGTCGGTTGGTCCAAAGTTGGGGCCTTTGTGTAGGCCTCGGGGTTGTCTGGTTGCAGGGCGGCGGCTCTGGCGGCGGGAGGCGCGGCGTTTGCAGGCGGAGCGTGTGCCTCAGGTGCGGGCGGGCAACCATGGCCTCGCGGGTGGCGTGGTTGCGGGTGGTTGACGGAGTTAAGGTGCGACGGTGGGGTGTGGGCGTCGGGGTACACCACTTGCCCAGTCCTCTGACTGGCCGACGGTGGCGGCGGCAATTGACGCCGTACCCTTCCTGAAGGCTCAGTCGCGGCGTTCTCACTCTTACCGCCTTGCTCCGGGTGAAAACCTGATCTTCACGGATCGGGCGGTGGCGACTATCCATGGTTGGACCCTTCTTGGAGGCATCGCTTTGGAGGCCTGGCTTCGTTGTGTCCGGTTCACCTCTCTCTTGTTGTCGGTGGGGTGGTGTGTCGGTTCCCGGCACCTTTGTATCTTTCCTTGGGTGTGTGCGTTGTTCGGTCTCTCGGTTGTAATCGGTGATGGTGCTTTATATATAAAGCGGGGGAAAACCCTTTTTCGGTAATGACCGCCCAAGGATGAAACAAATCAATAGCAAATTAAGTTGGTGGCAAAGATACATCATTAAGCATCACATGATCAAAGAATTTGATGTGCCATGTTCCTGTCTTCTGTGGATCAGCACATCACCAGACCGAACCAATCAAACTTCAGTATCTCAGGATTACTATGAAATGTGGATTCCTTAGGAAATATTCCTATATGATTCAATCCTATGAATCAAACGCCAATGTAGAAAAAAAACTCCCAAGAATTAAAACCCTTCAAAAATCCTATGAAAATTCTTCGAAACAAAGAGGCCCTTAACGGTGTAGTGGGTGACTCATAATTTGGTGTGGCAACATTTGCACCAGGTAGAAAATCTTGTGTTTCATGCTCGCACCAAGTATGTTGGCCGAAAAGTCATCTATTGATGTTGTCAGTGGAGTCCCTCGTCCATCCATGTATGAATAGCGGTATCCCCCATTTTGGACAGTGAAGAGGTAGTCGAGGCAATTTGCATGTATATTTGCGTTCGGCTTTGCTACTTTCTTTCTAGAAAAGAATGTCCGCGGAAGGGAATAGTCTAAGTGACTACGACTTTGTGAGAGAAAGGGTTGCTAAGAACCTTCTTCACAGTCGGTTCATTCCTTCTAAGGTCGTGTTGCAAATGGCTTCACGAAAGCCTTATCATAAGAATCTAAAAATAGTTCCGGTGTGATCTCAACTTATCCAAGTTGTGAGCGAGAGAGGTTATTATAACATGCTAGAAAATTTTGTACTTCTTTGATGTACACGGGTGGTTACTGGTTAGAGATGAAATAAAATTGTATTCTTATATAAGACCAAAGGCTTGTTGATCAAGATTGTAAGAAACGTAAACTTTGCAAGCTAGCCGAGTCTAGTGATCCCTATTGATAAACAACCACATGATCTCTATGAAGGTTGGAACACCTCAACCTAGCACCAAAGTTTATAGTGACACCCGCAACTTGGACACTGATGACTCGCGCCTTGCCGTATGACCGCTCACCACGAGAGTATACCCATTCAATACCAACCCATTCCATTGTCATCATTGCCGTGGTAACACATCCTGCCCCAGGAGAGGTCACCTTAGCGGTCGAAACTTTGCCATGCTTGCTGAAGAAGCGGCGCATCAAGGAGCTATCCATGCCGACACACCCGGAGGATGGTTTTGCACCACGAAGCTGAAGGACTCCTTGGAATGTTCTGGTCGTTTCTCCTTCCGGATAGATCTACCTCCTATTGTTGGATGATATGCCTTTGGAGCCTCCAGCCATTCTTTAATTACCTTAGGAAAAAAGCAAGGTTGGTTATGGACCATGACGGCTATGATGCCAAACACACACACATGCACGCAAGTATGCCTACATAAGTGAGTCGAAGTTCATCAAATCATCATTTATGAAGTATATGATATGATCTTCTAGTTGTTGTTGAAAATAGTAAATTTATATTTCAAAAAGGGAACAAATATATAGGACTAGCTTCTTTATTTTTTGAAAGGGAGGTTAAAAACCCCCTGCGTGATGCACAGAAAAATCTTTATTAAAGTTGGTTTAAAGGCAGCAAGACCAAGTCCAACAACAAGTAGAGCACAAAACATGAACAACTACGACAGACCCGCATTACAAGATGTGAAATTAACACCAATAACGAAGTTCTTTGGCATCCATGCCTTCAAGAAGGGATAAAATCCCTCGCACTGCTGCATCAAATATATATGACTACCTTATGATGGCAACGCACGTCAACCTTAAGTATGCATGCCATGTCAGCACTTCTCATGTAGTCTTAAGCTCCGTGTACCGTAGAATTAGTGCTCTCCAAAATATGGTGCAATGTGGTATCAAAGGAACTATCTGGTCTTATCAATGTCATCCCCTTCGGCGAGCTCCTGGCTCAGGCTCGACGGAGGCGCCGTGGCCGGCCAAGTCTCCTTTGTCTTTTCCTCTGCTGATATCTCTCTGGCACCGCTAATTGTCCGGATGTCTGAGAAATACAACCTCTATTTCTATCTTAATATAAGATGTTTTGCCAGTTCGATTTTAAAATTGAACTTCCAACAGAGGTAGTAGTAAGCATCGGTTCTGAAAGATTAATTTTCTGGTGATGGGTTGATTAACTTGCAAGTGAGTAGTGATCACCCAATATACGTGATGAGATTGTACAATAATGGTGGAGGCTTCAAGTTGAACAAATGGTGAGCTTGGCTGTACATACCTTAACTGGAGCAATGCGAGGCCGGGGCACGAGCCACATACCCGCGTCGTTTTTATGGCTGCTCCATTTGTGCGGTAGGTATTCCATGAACTTGGTTTTGTCGTTGATGAGGTTGTACCTGAAGACGCCAAGCGGCGATGACATCGAGGAGCCGTGTTCTCTGGACCACCGTAAGAAGAAGTAAACGCACCCGGCAATTATGTTGTCCTCCCTGCCACAAAATCTCGCAGCGTCCACTGCAAAGCTGCTTGGGAACCCTAGAAACATGACACGATCTGCGAAGCTCAAGCCGTCCCTCCTTGCCCACCGCACCGTCTGTCTACCATCTACGCCAATCTCTTCCACGAGGGAGTGCACCAAAACAGCCAGTGTGAGCACCTGGCTGCTAGTGCTCTGACGATTTGAGAACCGGTAGTTGGGCGAACGGACCAGGACAGACACTTGCAACAACTCGCCATGGGACTCTAGGACGTGGCTAGAGTCAAGACGCCAATCCAAGGCCATGAACCCGTGGAATCGCCATGACGCAGCACACATCTCGTCGTTCTCAATGACACTAGCATGGAAGCCGCCGGCCCTCGTGGGCACTAGGAGGTAACAGATATCCTCGTGATCTTGCCATCATGGTACAAGGCGAAGCAATGATTGTTTTCAAACGATATGTTGTTCCTCCCCAGCCTGAACCCTCTCTCGACGACTGTCCATGCGGTATGGCCGGGACTGAGGATGGCTGCTCGGAGGTTGGTGGACGTCGTTCCTTGCTGATGGTTGTCGTCAGATTTGGAAAAATTGTAGAGGAAGACAGTGCCGTCGCCGTAGACGATGCCGCGGGATTTATACATCATCTTCCGCTTATCGGCGTGCGGGAAGGGCGGCAGGGGGATGGCCTCCCCGGTGAGATGGTCAACGAGCCTAGGCCCGTCCCGTGTGCTGAAGAACCAGTCCGCCGTGCCGCCGGCTCGCGCCACCCACCCGAGCTTGTGGAGGGTTGCGGGTACCTCGGCATGGTAGCTTGTCTTGGAGAAGACACAGCGGAGCCTGATAACGGAGAAGCGGCGACCCGACGGCTGTTAGAAATTCGCTCACAGGATCGATCACATAAAATTGCACGAACGCACGCGCACACAAAATTGATGGCCAAAGGCACGTGTCGTGCCTTGTTCTTCTCCTCTTTATTGATTTTCTGGTTTTCCCTCTGTGTTTCACGGTGTTACAAAACTCACGCAACGCTGCATATATATATATGCATCAACCTGGACGCCTGACAAGGCTAGACTAGCCGACTCCAAACACCAATCCTAAACCTACTTTATCTAGGACACGGCCTAGCGCAACTCCATTGGAAACCCACTAGTACACAGACTAGCGCTCAACCTTGTACACGGACAGGAACGAAACCTTGCCTAAACTAATCACCGGCGACCCTGATCACACTACTAATCCTAACCATAACTTGGACATGTTTGGATTATTCCAACATTCACCCCCTAATCGAAACATCATACTCTTCACACGAACGAGACACGCAGATGATCACCTGTTCATCATGTCATGTTGGCTGCCTCCGGTGACGCAATTTACCGGACCGCAACTTCTCTGGCAACAATGACCACCATTTCATCATCATCTTTTTTTTTTCTGCCGACTTGTAGACTGAAACCAACGATCATCCAGACTACCAGCCACGCTGCCACATCTTAGCGTGCTACATGCAGACTAAACGCATAGCCTCATGCAGGAACTCGACTTAACTGGTCCGCGTCCATCTTCTCGTTGATCTTCATCTTCACATCGATTTCTTGCACACGGGGAGACACATCTATTCACTCGTCACATCTTTTTCCTTTGTCGTTGGTGATGCAACTTACCAAACGACACCTCCTATCCAGCAGCAACACAACTCGTCATATAGGTGCAACTCATCTTCACCGTATATGAACTCGCTGGAACTCCACCACCACGAACGGAAACGCAAGGCACACATTCCTTTTTCCGCCTGCTCTCGCTCGCAATTCTCCTCCGCCAGTGACGCATCTCAACTGCAGCAGAAGATTCACACACCTGAGCTCTTGGACGCACCTTACAAGAACTCATGTGCACACCTTGATGACGGCTCGCAACTTTGCCATCTCCACCTTGCTCCCTCCAACGATGATCTCGATGATTACCTTGGTGTCGCAACTTCGGCACCTCCATAACCATCAACGATCACCAACGCCTTGCCGATGACAGCCCTGTCGCCTCACTTACGATAGCGTCATCGCCGCCTTCTTGTCGCCGCTCCGCCGAACGACAACTGCCCGATCCTCCTTGTCGCCGCTCGAACGACAATTGCCTGCTCCTCCTCGTCGCTGCATCCCAGTGACTATATCGCCTGCTCCTCGTTGTCGCTACACCAGCGACTGTATCGCCCGCACCTCTTTGTCGCTACACCAGCGACTGTATGCCCGCCCCGAGGCGCTAGCAGGGTTGTCACCCCGGGGCAAGCGCAGCTTCACTCGAACCTTGCTCTGATACCAATTGTTGGAAATTCGCCCACAGGATCGATCACATAAAATTGCACGAACGCACGCGCACACAAAATTGATGGCCAAAGGCACGTGTCGTGCCTTGTTCTTCTCCTCTTTATTGATTTTCTGGTTTTTCCTATGTGTTTCACGGTGTTACAAAACTCACGCAACGCTGCATATATATATGCATCAACCTGGACGCGTGACAAGGCTAGACTAGCCGACTCCAAACACCAATCCTAAACCTACTTTATCTAGGACACGGCCTAGCGCAACTCCATTGGAAACCCACTAGTACACAGACTAGCGCTCAACCTTGTACACGGACAGGAACGAAACCTTGCCTAAACTAATCACCGGCGACCCTGATCACACTACTAATCCTAACCATAACTTGGACATGTTTGGATTATTCCAACAACGGCGGGGCGACGAGCCAGGGCAAGAATTCTGGGCGGAGCGATGCCGTCTTGGGCAGCGACTCCCGCCATGATGTGCAGACGGCGTGGACGCGGATAAAGTCGGTGGGATCGTGCAGGCTGCCGGAGACGACAGCGAGCAGCTCCGACGGGAGGTCCGCCCACGGTCGCGGCGGCGCAGGCGTGTTTAGACGGGTTGAGTTGCTCGATCGGTCTGGTTGTACGTGAGAAAGATCGATCCGGGCGTGGCTGCTAGTGCTAGGGTTTCTAATGAGACGCGGCCTTGCATGGCTGCATGCACGCAGATGCTGGCCGTTGATTTTATATTATTTTTGACATGCTGGCCGTTGATGTTTGGATATCGATGGATCTGCTGCGCCGTCAGAAAAATCTAAGACTCACGCACAGCGGCTATAGTTTATATATATTTTTAAGACAACTCATACATATGTACATACATTCACCTCTATGAGCATCTTCGGAAGACTGAGTCTGGCACATCATTTTGAGATTGACCAAGATGTTATAGATGCCTTCATAGTCGACCGAACATCTCCTCACACTAAACACACATCGCAGGAAGACCTAAAATAAACGCAGGAATATACAAGCACCGATATTAAGTCCAGGACTTGAACTCTAGTGGGATACCACTGTTCTAACCATCCAACCACAGGTTGGTTCTCCACAAATTATGTAACCTGATGCGGCGAGTGGGGTGGGCAGAGCTGTTGCTGCCACGGCCGTCAGTATGCTGCGTAGCGACCGTCGGCGTTGATGATGATGCGATGCTGCGAGGTCGTCGGAGTTTCTATGACGGGCGGCGTTGCCGCGAGCCAATACTACGAGGCCGCCGGAGTTGCTTCAAGAAGGGGCGTTGCCGCGAGCCGATGCTGCAAGGCCGCCGGAGTTGCTTCAATGGGCTGCGTTGCAATGAGCCAATGATGTGAGGCCGTCATAGTTGTTTTGACGGGCGGCGTTGCCACAAGCCGATGCTGCAAGGCCGCCGGAGTTGCTTCGATGGGCTGCGTTGCAATGAACCAATGATGTGAGGTCGTCGTAGTTGTTTGACGGGCTGCGTTGCCACGAGCCGATGCTGCAAGGCCGCCGGAGTTGCTTCGATGGGCTGCGTTGCAATGAGATAATGATGTGAGGCCGTCGTAGTTGTTTTGACGGGCCGGTGTTGCTGCGAGCACAGTGTAGCTGGTGGTTGATGTCGCTGACACTGCAACTGCAGAGCATGTCACGAGCCGCAACCAGTACTGCAACCACACAACTCGCTGGCACCGCAGCCGTGGCTCCTTTTCCGATGAACCATCTGAATCATTGTTGCCTACGAAACAATCACAAAAAATTGGTCATCCTTCATGGCATGGTTTCGAGCAGTATTTAGTAGTGACGGAAGGTCCTGAATATTGGCATGCAACTGGTCATCCTTCGTGGCGCGGTTTCGGGGAGAGGAGGGTGTTACTTTATTGGACGGCGTTTTTAGAGTCTATGGCAATGTCAAAAAAGCGTCTTATATTTGATATAGGCAGCCGCGAACTGCCATCCGGTTGTACGAGCCGAAAGAACAACCGCCTCTTGAGCCGTCTGATTATCCCGCGGCTAACTGTTAAATAGCTTCTTTCAATTCCAGCATGTTGCCGTTCTCACGCACGCAACAGGCAATACTGTTGCCCTCTTCCTCCCAGCACAACCCCTCCCCTCTCATGTCAACTCTCGTTGTACACTAGCATCACCGTCGGCGAGCGTGTGCTCGCCAGCACGATCCCTGTAGCACATCACCGGCTACCGTCGTTGCACCCCTCGCAGCACCGTTGCATCCAGCTCCTACGCTCCCTCGCGACATCGCCTCTTTCGCAACATGGCTTGTCGCCCTAGCCGTCCCACGACCTTCTTGATCGTGTTGCAGCACTGATGGCTGATGCGACCACCCTGCTGTAGCATGACCCACATAGGTAGATGGAATAATTCAATATGAGTTCTTCGATTCATCGGATTTAGATGAAGAAGGTGAAATGATCATGAACATCCAACAGAAAATGAACCAGGAGGTGGATCACATTCTGAACTTCAAGGGCTCGATCAAAGGGATAAGAGTTCTTAACCGAGATAGGGTCTCTGGAGCATGGCTAATCTACAATGACTACTTTGCTCCCGACCCAACTTTCCCTGATGGACCTTGGTATCGTCGATGGTTTCTATGCGCAAACAATTGTTCTTGCGCGTGGTGAAGAGAGTGGAGGCAGCTAAGAAGGATCTGAAGAGGGCATTTGAAGTGTTACAAACTCGTTGGGAATTGTTCATGGAGTTGTAATGATGTGGGAATGAAGACTTTGTGTCAGGTGATGAAATGTTCTGTCATTTTGGCAAATATTATTTTCGAGGGCAAGGATGATGGGGTAGCGATTTTGACATGTGTGGAGAACAAGCCCACATCCCGAAACAATAAGATGCAGATCGACTTATAAATTTTCTGCAGATCCATCAGAATGTTTGAGATCATCAGGTACACGCGAAGCTACTCAGTGATCTCGTGGAGCATACGTGGACACATAATGAAAACCAAAGAGTAATATTTGAATTGTGCACTTAAAATAAATTTTATGTTTGAACTATGTATTCTCGATACCAACAAATGTTATTTACGTGTGACATTCACATGTGCCATGTATAATGGATATGCATGAATTTGAGGGTTTGCATTTAGGGTATGTGGGTGCCGAGCATGACATATGAGAGGTTGTCCGGCGCTATCCGCGAACGTATAGACTGCCAGATTTACCAAGTCCGGTTGTGGATGCTCTAATGGACATACCTCATAGAGGATACGATCCACTGGTTTCAGATTTAGGAGCGGTTGTTGACTAATTCATCTGAACATGTACTTAGAAGAGCTGGCTTGCTATGCAGCTTTCGTGTAGTGTGGTGCAATAATACAGATACGTAATGCCCGTGTGTCTCGGGTGTCTTTTTGAATTGTTTGAATTGCTTACCACATACGTACCAACCTTGTCTTGTTATTATTCAGAAGATAACACGTAGGTTGTGAACAGGTTTATGCAAATCGACACTGCTATCAAATACCACTGCAGTCAACAAAAGCAAAAGACTCGAGGATACATAATTGCATAGACATTGAGAGTAGGGGACGCCACGACACCGAGCTAGTTCACGCATGCAAACTCGACCTAAACAGAACACGTAACCTAACGGGGACGACAAACATGCACGGACTTCGGACTAGCTAGAGAAAGTGCATCGTCCGGCTCAGCGGCGCTCTGCCCCCGTCTACAGGCGCCGTTGGGGGCAAGCGGGTGCGAAGTGCCCCGGCTCACCGCAGAATTGGCAGGCGTCGTAGCCCCTAAACGCGACGTATGGGTCGTCGCGGCCTCCGGTGCGTGTGGGGCAGTCCCTGTGCCGATAATGCAGCGCCAAACAGGCAGCCAACGGATAGGGTCTCCTTCCTTCAATAATGCAGCGCCAAACAGGCAGCCAACGGGGTCCTCCAGACTGTCGCGGTAGCGATGCACGACGTGGCTAGGCAGAGCACAGAAAGCACCGGGGAGATCAGAAAGCAGTCTGGGCCAAAAACTCAAGACTGCATATCATATGTACTGGGTACAATACAATCACACATGCATGCATGCATGATGATATCTTGCCTGTCGTCACCAGATCAAATCCTTTGATTGGCCATGTACGGATGTACCGGCGACCTCACCATCAAACTCTATTAACTGCAATTTTCTTTTATTTCATTCCATGCATGCGTACATTTGTTTGTTGCCATACTATTGTTTACCAGACGTCACCTGGATTGGATCGACTGAGGCTCAATGATGTTATTTTAGTTTTTATAAACTTCTTGCTATGTGGATGAGTCAACACCAATGCATGCATGTACCACTTTCACGTGCTCCGGTCCACTCCAGTGCATCTCTACACATGCACGCATGATTCTTGGTCAAGCCTCGTCACCAGATCAAATCCTGCGATGCATATGATGCAAATAGCAGAGTGGCTAATACCACACAACAAGCACTAGATCCAATTGCATGTAATTACTAGTAGAAAAAGGGTCAAATGTGAGACATATTAGTCTTGGTTTGCATTTGAGCCGGCACTAATGTGACCGGTTCAAATGGCTAGGCGGGAGGGGATCTTTAGTACCGGTTCAGTGCGAACCTTTAATACCGGTTCATGCCACGAACCGGTACTAAAGATGCTGGGGCCCGGCCAACACCTTTAGTACCGGTTCATGGGACGAACCGAAAGTAAAGAGGTTGTGGCAGGCCGTTTTTAGTCCCACCTCGCTCCCCTAGCAAGATTTTTACCATCTTAAATATGTTACTTCTCAAACTATCATAAGCATTTGGTCTTCATTGAACTCTGTGTGTATAATTTGTGGACTCAATATGAGTCTTCACCGGTTTCTAAACCGTTGAGTACTCATATTGACAATTCAGATTGTACACAAAAAGATCATTTGAACTCCAGATTTTTTTTGTGTTCAGTATGCAGCATTCAAAGCGACGTCATCAACTTCCAACACGTTCTGACATCATTTATTGTTTTTCAGTCATTTACCAATTTGTTTAGGGATCTAAATAACCGTGAAACAGTAAATCACAACAAAATGAACTCTGAAAATGTTAAAACTTGGCATGGTATCATCATTTCACCCGCATAGCATGTGCGAAAGAGTACAGAGTGTCACGGCAAAAACTGGACGCACTTCGTGTACAAACTGGACAATCTCTTTCAGAGTATCAAGGTTTCGGACGAGAACTCATCTGTTACACGGGCACTTCATTTTTTTTTAAACTTATTTGAACTCCAGACTTCTTTTGCATTCAGTATGCAGCATTTAAAGCGACGTCATCAATTTCCAACACGTTCTGACATCATTTGCTGTTTTCAGTCATTTACCAATTTGTTTAGAGAGCTAAATGACCGTGAAACAGTAAATCACAACAAAATAAACTCTGAAAATGTTGAAACTTGGCATGGTATCATCATTTCACCCGCATAGTATGTGCGAAAGAGTAGAGAGTGTCACGGCAAAAACTGGACGCACTTCGTGTACAAACTGGACAATCTCTTTCGGAGTATCAGGTTTTCGGACGAGAACTCATCTGTTACACGGGCACTTCATTTTTTAAAACTTATTTAAACTCCAGACTTTTTTTGCGTTCAGTATGCAACATTCAAAGTGACGTCATTAATTTCCAACACGTTCTGACATCATTTGCTGTTTTTCAGTCATTTACCAATTTGTTTAGAGAGCTAAATGACTGTGAAACAGTAAATCATAACAAAATGAACTCTAAAAATGTTGAAACTTGGCATGGTATCATCATTTCACCCGCATAGCATGTGCGAAAGAGTAGAGAGTGCCACGAAAAAACTGAACGCACTTCGTGTACAAACTGGACAATCTCTTTCGGAGTATCAATGTTTCGGACGAGAACTCATCTGTTACACGGGCACTTCATTTTTTAAACTTACTAGATGACCCGTTGCGTCCATGATGCAAAGGCCGAGAGCAAGCCAACTATTGAAAGAGTTTGCATCAAAATATGTAGACACGGAAGGAAACATATGAAATTAAATACATATTAATGATAGATAGATGGTTGCTGATGATACATGTTTTCTAAGAAGCTTACGAACGATCATTTACAATGTTATGAGCAAGGCATGTAGATAGGCGGAGCTACGTTAGACAGATGTATCGCTGGATGTTTAGAACGATTTCTTTGAGGCAGGTCTTCATAGCTTTCTTCATTGCCTACATTGCTTAGAGCAGAATTTCATTCGATGTCATCGTCCAGGCTCCAATAATACTTGTTTGTTTTCTGTATAACGACTTCTGATTTGAAACTTATATCATTAAGAAGATCAACAACATATCTTATCTGTGAGAAAATATGCTTCAGATTGTTGGCTTTGGGTGTTGATCTTGCTGTGAAGTTTGTATCTATTATGCGGTAAAGTTCCTTCACTTCACCATCATGTGTCTATCTTGCTTGATTCAGGACTTTTAGAATATCTACATACCGTGCTCTCGCCCATTTCTCCATGACTCTAGATGAACCGTTGCGTCCATGGAGCAAAAAGCTAGAGGTAGCCGAGTATTCAAATAATACATATGAGATTGATTCAGGACCAACTTCAGGCGAAAGCGACGTGTGCTTTCATGTGCATCGGAGCATCCAGAAGCAGCTTTGTTAGATTCTAACCCAAGTATCCAAAATGATTGAATAGAAGGTCGAGTCAACTAATACCAATTTTAATAAAAACTAACATAATAAAATCAGAAAAGGCTAAAAATGGCATAAAGCTATTTATAGAACAACATTTTTTCCCAGACCATTTTTTAAAACCTGTTCATAACATGAATTGCATGGTTCAACAACTCGATAAATGTCGAGCTACTTTCTTTGTAACCTTCTTCATCAATCAGATTTATGAATCTTAGTGAAAAGTAAAATTTGGACAATAAGGCACATCCATTTGGACAACAACGTTAAACATAACATGTGAAAAGTAACAAAGCAAGGACAAATTCTTCTGATCTTATTAGGATGGAAGAGCTATGATAAATAAATGCAGTTCATTACATTAGAACCTTTGTCTGGATGCATTTTCATCATAAAAACATGTGAAATAATAAGATCTATGCATACTGCATATATACTGAAATTTCATAGTTATATTATGTAAGTAGATATTCTAAAAATTTAGAGCATGGTAATCCTGAGAAGCTTATGAAGGAGTAAAGGAGGAAGAGATATTCCAGCCAATTTCATTTGTTTTTATTTTCTTCCAGCCCTTTGCCACTTAGCAGTGGGCCTTCCAGGTCATGACAAAATGGCCTTATCACCATCTCGCAGGGACACGCCACACACGCCCGTGAACCCATGCTCCTTCACCTTATCTCTTACTCCAGCCCACTACCCTCACTTCATTTCCTCTTCTCCTGGATCCCCTTTCTCGTCTAGCTCACTGAGGGCGCAGGTCGCCGTTGCAACACCAGCGCAGGAATCGGGGGGATACGCTAGCCCTCAGTCCGGATCGAAGTCCATGCCTCCGGCTCCGACATGCATGCCAGCTGGAAACCGCCGTGAACCACCTTGTTTTCCGGTGCGTTCTTGCTCCTAGGTAGTTCCCTCCTTTAATGGTGATTCTGGGCACCGACGTGCAGCAGCCGCTTGGAACGAGTCCGTCTTCGTCGGTTTCCGTCGACCGCCACTGCGGCGGCGCGGTCATCCTCCTCACTAAACAGCTCCAGGGACCTTGACGGGCTCTGTGTTGTCCGCATCTCCTCTGGACCAAGGACTCGAAGCCGCGGGTCCCTCCTTCTTCTTCCCTGACGTTGACCGCCATTGTCGCTTGTACGGAGCTCGTTGCTCTGCTCCGTCCGACCTTGCCACTTACAGCATGGTGAGAAATCGCCTCTGCATGTTGCTAGCTGCATGCTGCTGATTTTGTTTGTTGTTTGCTGCCACTGGCTGCTTTGCTCCTGTCCCTCTTTGCTGCTGGCTGCTTTGCTCCTGTCCCTTCTTTGCTGTTGGCTGCTTGTTGCTTGTTGTTGATGCTTGATAATGTTAGCCATGACCTGTCTGTAGATCATAGAAAGAGAGATTGATTTGCTATGAAAAAACATGGTCATATTCAACATTGTTTAATTTACTTGCTCGTCACACTGTCAGACAAAAGCTAGACTTCCCTGTGTATAAAAGCTTTCATTTTAACATTTGATTTATCAAGAAAATCACATAAAAATGCTCAACCCGTTGACTTGCAATATGTATACACACTCGTAAAGTATTTTCAGCATTGATCATCACCCGTTTAGAAAGACAAAGTAGCAGATAAAACAAACAGAGATTCGCGAAAAAAATAGATAAAACAAACAGCGAACCTTTGAATCAGAAAGTATGTAAATAAGCTAAAGTACGAAAGCAGCAGCTCCACTCCAGCATGATCAGTTAGATAGTACGTAGATAGATATTTCTGTGAGCACCTTGGTGATTGCAGATCTGTAGAGATTATATGCATAGTTAAAAAATCTGATTGCAGCTAATATGAGAGTGCATCATCTGGATACAGGCA